>NC_079419.1:17067562-17115062 GCF_026213295.1 Gadus chalcogrammus | reverse complement strand
AATGCAGTGCCTACACCTGGGATTAACTTTTTACAACCAAGATCCATTTTACACTAATCAGTCTGCCGAGGTCAGTAGAAATAGGAAGCCGTATTGCATGTAGCATACGTACGTTGCCCCTTGCCAGATTTACAACTTCACCGCCAACCTTTTCCTCTCCGGCGCTCTCATTTCCCGTCTCTCACTGCCCATCACTGCTAAAACGTTGCGCAAACGCGTTACGCAAACTCGTTACGCACCGACTCTATGCATGTTCGTCATACATCTCGAGCCGGTATTAGCGAGAGAAATACAATATGTGCATATACAATTTGAAGAATATTACAGTCAAGTTCATAAAATAAAATGCAGTTAGGCAAATAGGACTGACCTGTGGCCGAAGCACTGTGTATCTAGAAGAGAAAACCAAAGAACCAAAGATCAATAAAAGCACTGCACTACTGTTCTGTTAAATAGTTTGAAAGGGATCTCATAGTATAGTTTTCATAGTATAGGAAAACTTTGTTACACACCAAAACAGAATATAATTGATACATTAACGTTCAGACATGCATGCACTTCAAAGACATACCTGCATCAGAAAAGGCATAACAAAAGTTAAATATGAATTCCATCTCTTATCCATGTTTGTTTTCCTTCCTGTCCTTGTCTCCCAGACTTAATGAGTTCAATCCGTATTCAGGAGCTGCTGGACAGCAGGACTTCTGAATCCTATGGAGGCTGGGTGCAGGTACATCAGCTGTATGGGAGCCAATCAGCACGTCTAAGCTGAGGATGGGTATCACCTCGTGCCTCTGGGCTAACTGTTATTCTGAGAAGGAAATAACTCGTAGAACCTGAGGTGTTTGGGGAGAGAATAGGAAGGGGGCTCTCAATTCCTGATATGTCTGTTATTGGAAACGACTGGGTCTAGGATAAAATACTGAACTCTCTCTGAGCAAAATGATAAGATGCGTGTACATGAAGGAATAGTTGTTCTTTTATGTTATATTGATGATTATATATGTGTGGTTCATTCTGGTTTCACTGTCACAAAAAGATTCTGGAAAAAATCATCCTTGCGTAATTACGTCATAAATTAAGTTTTAATATTTAACTTGTGAAGTGAAGTTTAAAGATAAAGCTCTAGACTGTGTGTTAAGTGTCATTCACAGTCGGGCAATTGATTGTCTGTTGAGAGTTTGGAATGGTTGCATGTAGATACTAGCTTTACAAACAGGGAATTAATCAGAGGGACATATTTATACTAATAATATATGATAATTATGTATTGGCCTATAACATGACATAGTATATATATATATATATATATATATATATATATAGTATATATATATAATTGTACATGTTTTATACATACACTGTACATTCTTCGTAGGGACGGATGAAATATGTGGTGTTGGTTGGTGCAGATCCAGGGACCGTCAGCACCAGGGCCTTTCACTCGATGTGGGCCGCTGCAGGCAGGCAGCCAATGGAGTCAGTTGTGCAGTGGCCTGACCGTGTGCTCGCTCAGGGGGGTGGAGCACCTGAGGAGAAGGAGCTGGGCCTAGTGTTCGGCCAGGAGCCGTCTGACCTCCTGAATGTTGCACAGGGGGATTCTGAAGCAGCGTGAGGCTGAGGTCTGGCAGACGTTGGCTGATCGTCGATCACGACCCCCAGGTTCACTGTAATGTAGCGTGGGGAAGGTGGTCCTCGCGGGATGGCAAGAAAGCCCATGCCCCTTTATCTGTCTCCGTCTAGGGGAAGGTGCACGGGTCAAGCACCAAACGAGAATGCAGTGTCGATGAAGATACATTTGGGTATCATCAGCATAGCTATGTTAGAGCCCATTGGAGGATGCACTACAGAAATGGAAAGGCCCAAGAATCAACCAAAACATGCATTTTATATATATAAATATATAAAAGTATATATATATGGATTTTTTTTTATATATATATATATATATATATGTATTTTTTATACATAGGTTGGATACTTTATCCAATCTTTATGACCTGGCTGTAAATCCTTGTGAAACCGTCTATCCATTTCAACATATGAAAAATATCGAATAAGCGATTACTGTGCCGCAACATCACGTATAATAATCTGTCATGGTGAACCACCTAATCACAATAAAAACAAACTGCCCTGGGGCTTTCCTGTGCACAATACACAATATCCATTTCATAACCGTAGTCCTCCCCGCTCTACAGTTTATGTTATGTGGAATACGATAGCACCTTGCAAGCTATACATTGTACACTTTGTGACAATGCAGGCTGCTCACAATGGGACTTCTGCCAGGACTGATCTGGTGGTCTACGCCCACATGAGGTAAGCAGCTCCTCGGGTATGCAAATCCCAATGGTGACATGAATCCTTAGAGTTGTCGGAAAACACCTACACACAGACACACACACAGACACACACACACACACACACACACACACACACACACACACACACACACACACACACACACACACACACACACACACACACACACACACACACACACACACACACACACACACACACACACACACACAAAGACACACACACTCACACACATATTGGGTTCTCTTGGAATTTAAATTTTTCAAACTAGTATCACCTTGGGTACATGTCTCACCGAAGTGTATTGTCCCGCTGAAACCCGGCAGGAAACATGTTATATTTGTAATAAAAATCACATTCATCTGTGATTGCATTCGATTGAGGAAATGATCTGAAACACATCTGAAATATGTTGATATTCATCCGTTATGAAGCCTGTGTAAATGAAAAAGGTCCTGCAAGCCTGATCGAAAATCGGTTGGCACTATTAAGTTAACATTTTAGCAACTGTGGTGTTGTCTACGTAAATGTGAAATTTTGCTTAGATCTAAACCAACTGGTACACAATATATTTATATTTATTTTTTATCTTATGTAATTGTGTACATACATGTACAGATACAGTCCAATGGTTGGGGTACTCACTTCCCAGGAAATCTTTTTTTAGGTATGAAATCCAATATCCGCAGTCCAACATTAGTCATACTTGAGCATGCCTGCTCATTGATGACACCTCTCTCTTGCTTAAAATATCATTAAGTGTCTGTCAAAGGACTAAATAGTAATAATAATAAATAGCGCCAAATATATTTTATTTAGATAATTTAAAATATGTATTAGCAAAATAATTTAGATAAATAACTTAATATTTATAACCCAGTTAAAGAACAAATCAGAAAGTCCAACAATAAAAACAGGAATGACACCACACAGTATTGTCATGCATAAGAAAGGTTGTGCTTTATTTGTGTACAGAGTCACCGGGGATGTCATGAATGCAGTGAATGCAGGCGTTAACATGGAATCGGCTTCCCCAGGTATCTGATCAGACATATCATCCGTAGGGGACACTGCCACACATGATGACTCCAGGCCTTCACCATGGATACTTCCTGCCTATCCACTATTACATTTACCGGCGTCTTCCAAAATCCAACAGCGACCTTTTGAACCCAAGAGGCATCAATGACAGTCCATCCACTAATGGAGGCTTTTCTACTTTGGGAAATATATTTTTTCTTGATTCTCTTTCGTCGTTGTCTTCAAAAGATTCTATTTGGGATTTTTCCATGGAATTATTGCAGGCCTTTTAATATTCATGATTCTTATTTTCGTTTAAACAATCTTCACCCAATCATAATGTTTATGTTTCAGATTGAATACAGACCGATGTGTAAAATCGTATTTATTGCATTTTGGCTCTGTCTCGGAAAAATAGCAGTTGCAGCTAAACAAAAGGCATGTCTCAACAAACAAGGTGATATTTTAGATATTCTATCTTCACTCTTCACTCTTCAGCTTAGCGTGTAGCAGACGTATCCTTGTGTCCAACCGGGGGGGGGGGGGTTTCCACTGTTAGGGACGAGAGAGAAAGGAAAGAAGACATCAGCCCGGACAAGTTGACCTGCATACCAAGTTATGGTTTCACCTCTTGGATCGAGCTTCTGTATTTTGTGAGACACAAGGTTCATGAGTTTAAATGAGTTCAAGCCTACTTTGTGTTTTAAAAAACACAAAGAAACCCCCTTTATTTTTTTCTGAATACATACATATATAAATTAACACAGGAATACATAAAATAAGAAATAACTTAATCTTCTACTTGCATTTATCAAAAGCATCTCTAACGTCTTTCAGGGCGGGCCGTCAACAACACAACAGCATTGTCGTTGTTAACACATCAGGGTAAGTCATTTAGGCCGACCACACGTATGTTTCTACACAGCAGCATGTAACATGTGTCACATTGTTTTATTCCACCTCCTATGAAAGCAAGACATGACCCCCAGAGGTCCCTGAGGGGACAGAGAGAGAGGTGTCCTTGTCTAAACAACTTTCCTCCTCTTCTTCTCACACTTTCAACCTTTGTTAAGAGAATCCTATAGATACAGAGTCAATTTAAGGACACACGATACCCTTAATACTAAAGAGGTTCCCAATGGACCGGTCGTTTTAAAGCAGTTTTAAAGCTTTCTTTACGTTTTTACGTTTTTAAAGCTTTTAAGTTCTCTTTACAAATTGCACGTTGGGAGAAGCTTGTATGTGTCTCAGCATGTTATATTGCACATGTTTAGTCTGTCCCTTCAGTAGATGCGGCAAAAAAACTAAAAAGTGAAGATGACCAAATAAAACTTACCACATTTAACCCGTACTAACCCTTCCACGGTAGATCGCTGAAGAGAGAAAGAAAGAAAATCCTGAATTAGTGATTTTATTGATTACTTTAAATAAAAAATGAACAGTTTGGCCCCTTAATGTCCCGACACTTACCCATTCCAACACTGTTGCCTGAGCAAGAGACTGTAGGCATGACAAAACAACAACAACACCATTGGTTAATGATCATCCATTCATTCATTTCGTCTTCTGTTTTCACACAGGATAGGGTTTGGCTAAGCCCGACCCCCAGATAAATAAAGCACTATCTGTACCTATCTCCTTAAGCCCAGCCTACACCACGCTTCAATGCTTTACTTTTCCGTCCCTGTCTTACCGCTATATATCCTCCGTTGGCAGAAGCTGACCACGCTGCCGTCGCTGTTGACCGGCGCCACCGCCACTGTGTACACGTCGCCGCACGTGTACACAGGCACGTTCTGCACGTCACAGTAGCGTCTGGACGGGGCCTGCGTGCACGTGTGGTTGGAGCCCGCGCCGGACACGGCCACCGTGTAGTTCTGGTGGGGCGGTGCGGAGGACCGCCAGGACACCCTCATGGAGTGGTTGGACATCCGATGGAGCTTGACGTGTGTGGGGCAGCAGGCGCCTGGGAGGCAGGGGGTGTGGAAGGTGACGGGGTGAATTAATGAAAATGGGGTGTTGCTGTTTATTTTCCTCATTATCATTGGCATAATACTGGATTGGTTACAGTACAATACAAACTTTATATATGAAGCGCTTTTTGTGCAAAGTTGCAAGGCAAGGTGCTTAACAGAACAGCAAAAAATACAGCAGTACAATTTTAAGGTTTACAACTACAACTCACGTGTCTAAAATCCAAGGAGAAAGTGTGATGGACTTGTAATTTCTTTACTAACTCCATTGTTCTCTATCCACCTCAGCAAAGTTCCCCATGACACTCAGGTGACATGGGGACATGGGATCAGTGACATGGGACATTGGGGTCGTTCCTCCCGGTTGACGTGCCATGCTGCAGTCAGGAGGACTATGGCGTTGCTTCGTCAACGCTTTTGGTTTCCCGAAATGGCTGTGGATGTTACACACGTAACAAGAGCTCCAACCAATCACCCAGAGGACTCCTTCAGCCACTCCCGGTCCCCCACCGACCAGGGTCCCACATCACTTTGGATTTTGAGTCATTTTGAGTCAGGAAAGAGCCCTTATTAGGTACCTGGCGTCTTACCAGCCCTTACCAGGGATCTGGCAAGGGCTGAGTATGCCCACAATTCCCACCCTGTTGCATCTACTGGTCTGTCCCCTTTTCAATGCTGCCTCGGCTACCAACCCCCTCTGCATGTAGGTTCAGATTTCACACTCATCAGTCAGTATTGTGTCTTACCAGCTGTGTGTGCCAATAAATACCCTGTTATACACGGTGGGTTCGGTGCTTACTGGCTGAGAATCCGCTGTAGCTACAGTTGGACACGTGCCCCGTGCTGCTGATGGCCTCCATGTTCACGCTGTAGTTGGTGCCGCAGGTGAGGCATCCCATCAGGCAGTGCGTGCTCATGGTGTGGCACTGGGCGTGGCCCCGCGGCGCGGTCAGGGCCGTCATGTAGGAGCGTGCGCCGAGGCTGGGGCCCCACGTCACGTTGGACATGGCCTGGGTCACCTGCATCACGCTCAGGTTGGAGGGACAGCAGGGACCTGGAGGGGCGGGGCGGGAGGTCATAATGCTGAAACTGGAGGCTACGGTGGAAGCTAGCTGGTAACCCGCATCACTGGTTTACTCTGACAACAGCTGTCGATTTAGGTTGCATTTTAGATAGCGGATAACTTTTGCATTTGCTTTCCTTTCTCTGCCCGTCACACATATGTTAACGATTGATAGTTCCTCGGTTTTTGTTGAATACTTGATTCTGATTGGTCAATTACTGCATTTACTGACTGTTCATTTTGAATAACAGACCACTGCTTTGAATGTGGCTGTTGCTATGGACACTATTTTCCAATCGTAGAATTGTAAATAGAAATCAAATAAACAAAAAAGAAGGGTTTAATATTTTACCCAAGTTTCCTAATAATGACCGGCTCGCTGTCCGTTATCCCTCACATATTTCCCTCTCTTTCACACCCAGCCACGCCTCTTGTTCACCTGTTTCCAGAGGAACGCTGAAGCTAGGCAGACTCGGCCCGACGGCGTTGCTGGCCACCGCCACCACCTCGAAGACGGCCCCACAGGGCAGCTGCGTGAGCTCACAGGAAGCGGACTGCGAGCGGCAGTGGTGCGTGTCCATGCGTCCCACCGCCGAGACAGAGTAGTTGGTGCTGGGCCTGTTGGGGGTCGTGTAGTGGACCGTGATGCTGGACTCGCTGGCCTGGGTCAGGTTGTGGATCTGCGGGGTGCACGGAGCTGCAGGAGAGCACAGAGGTGAACTGGGACTCTTAGGGACAGGCGGTGGGGTTGTGCATCGTGCTGCTGTATGTACGGGGTGGGAACATCTGAAGTGGGTCCTTGATTGATGTTGGGTCTAAATAGGCAGTTTGATTGTTTCCATTTTTAATGCTTTATTATAGAGAGAGATAGAGAGGAAGGTATGGGAGATGGACGGTGGGGGACATGCAGCAAAGGACACCGGGCAGGATTCTAACCTGGGTCGCTGCGTTCAGCGCTGAGCCTATATGGTATGCCCTCTACCCAGGGCGGCCCACCAAATAGACCGCTTTGACTGTGTATATCTGAGCTACTGTGTGTGTGTGTGTGTGTGTGTGTGTGTGTGTGTGTGTGTGTGTGTGTCCTCTCTCCCCACTCCCAGCATTACCTGTCTCGTGCTGCTGCGGCTGGCAGGTGAGGTTGCAGCCCCGTAGCTCGCTGCAGGGCGTGACCACCACTGAGTAGAAGGTGTTGCAGCTCAGGTCCGACAGCGCGCACACCGGCGACGTGTCGTTGCAGTGGATCACGCCTTCCGTCTGCACCGCCCGCGTCTCGTAGAGGTCCGCCCCTCGCACCGGCTCCCACTCTATCTCCAGCGTCTCCGTGGAAACCAGCTGCACGGTAACGTTCTCTGGACAGCAAGGAACTGGGAAGGCCGAAAAGAGTAAATGTTACTCACAAAGACTTAGGGCTAGCGGTGTTAATGCCTAGATATAAGCCTAAGCCTATATGCTCCATATTTAAATGCATGTGCTTTACTTTTGAGTGGAATGATTACTGGTTGTGAAATCCATTTCTCCCCTCTACTATGTTATGTTCAGGATGTACTTACCCACTGGTATTTACATTTCTACAACTGTATTCTCGTATAGTTGTGGGTCTGTCTGTCTGTCTGTCTGTCTGTCTGTCTGTCTGTCTGTCTGTCTGTCTGTCTGTCGGTTGATCAGTGGGTCAGGGGCTGAGTGGCTGAGTGTGTGTGTTCGTGCCTTTGACCTTTTGTGCGTGTGCATTTGCTTGCATGCGTGTGTGGGCGTGAGCGTGTATGTGCGTGCAGTCGGCCGATCGTACTGGTGGTGTAGTTGGCCACGGCCCCCCAGGGACTGGAGCCGGACGGGTTGTGGGCAAACACGGTGGAGAAGTAGGTGAAGCCGCAGGTGCAGGTGAAGGCGCAGGGCGTGCCCGTGGTGTTGCAGTTCATCTCGATGCCGTCGTCGCGCTTCACGAACGCCATGTAGAAGTCAGCCGTGGGCGACAGGCTGAAGGCCACCCTGCAGCTGCCGGGCCAGGGCTCCTCCACCCAGATGCGCTCCGGAGGACACGGGTCTGGGGGTGGTGGTGGTACACAAATAACACAACCATGAGGTAGAACAATAGCATGTCATGTTAAAGTACCAAAAATATCAAATCAATGAGAATGCATTAAAGTCAATACAGTCATCGGTAGTAGGTACTGCTGACATTGAGCCATTATGAAATATTATGATTTCCTTTATTTTGAATTGATCCAAAAGCAACAGTACATGTGTGGCAGGGAAATCAAAGCACAGAGGAACAATAGGAATGTGCTATCGGTTAATACAGAAGTACGTAGAAGTAAAGTGTTAATGTTGTGTGTTAAATGTAAGTGCTCACATGTCTGAAAGTCCTCCTCAGCTGAAGGAACACTGGGGCCTGCCGTGTTGGCGGCGGTGACCATGACGGAGAGGTTCTGACCGCACACCAGTGGGGATATGATGCAATAGCTTAGGCTCAAGCTTTGATGAGGAGTGCAGTTCTGCCCAGTGCTGGATTCAACAAAGTAGGTGTCAGCACCTTTAGAGTGCCCAAAGTACACCCTGACGGCCGGCACCCGAATATCCCCAATGGCCAGCAGAACCTCCACCGGCTCCGGGGTCGGGGGACCTGGAGAGGGCCACATTTTTTTACATTCCATCAGAATGCATCATGGGATTTTTTGATGTGACACTCCATATTGAGAGGCCTCAAGACTGTTGTAGTACGGTCAAATCCTAAATGAACATAATTATACAGTATGCATGTTAGACGCTTTCCCAGTTTCCAACTCAACAAGGTCTCCCAGAAACGACAAAATCGTTTCACGGCTGAATCACCAAAGCGCCATAACCATACCGACAGGATAACAGAAATTCCAATGCTACTATGCTTCCAAAATGGAGGCGGTCATCGCGATGTGTAGGGCACAAGCCCTACACATAAGCCCTTCCCCTGCCCGGTTCTCTCGCTCTGCTTACGTGTGATCTGGCAGGTGCGGCTGTGGTCTCCGGCTCGCCCGTCCTGATCCGAGGCGGTGGCCTTGATGCAGTAATATGTGCCGGGGCTCAGGCCGTCGAAGGTGAAGGAGGTCTGGTTGGTGATGTAGGTGGTGAGATTGTTGGTGCTCGGTGTCTGGAAGATGTAGAGGGAGTAGAACGCGGCGTGCTCCACCGGGGGCCAGCTCGCGTTGATGGTGCTGTTGGTCTCGGAGATAGTGGCCAGCTGCGGAGCCGTCACCACTGCAGGGCAGGGAGTAGACGCGGACACCCGTCAGTACAGGGGACACGTTGAGTCAGAGAGTGCGTACGGTGGATGCTTTACTCTTTTTTCATCTTTGGTTCATTGTTACTGTGAAACATCTAAAGGGTATAATTTAGGATATGCTAACGACATGCTGGGCTTCCTAGCCCTGGCACTGTGGATGCCTGGCTTTACCAGTTGCTCTACCAGTTACCTTGCTATACCAGTGGAGCCAGACAGGGAAGGACATAGGGAAAACATGGGGGGGGGGGGGGGGGGGGGAATGATCAGACCATTGTTCTAGAGAATAAACTATCTGATCATTAAGAAGATCTTGGAGGAGGCTTTGGAGACGAAGGGGGGTGAAGACCATGGATGAACTGAATTTTTTAATCAATCTGGGTGATCATTCACCATTCATCATCTTTCTACTCAAATAATGAGTTAAAAAGATTGAACAAAAAATAAAGTGCTCCCTCCCCCCTCCCACACACTTACCACACAGAGGTGTGGTAAGATGGAATCAATTTCCCCCTGCGATCCTGTTACGTCCAGCATTGCTTGGGGAGAGGAGACAACCCAGTTCTCAAGGTCTCCCTTTTCATGTTGGGCATGCAAAAGGATGTATGCGGTTTCCCCTCACTGTGTTTGTCTGCCTGAAGTAAACACAGAGACAATAAGGCGGTGACACGATACCCTCATTCTGCTGGCGGATTGAGATGCCGATGTATTGTCTTACAGAAATGATCGAGGCTGCGTTTCAATAGTCTTGTGCATTATCACCTGTCTGTCGACAGATTTTTTATTCTTTTTTATCTTTTCTGGACCTGTGAAGGCAAAGCTTGTGATATAGGTCCGTTGATACACCTTGCATTCAACAGGTGCTGATTAGATTTCAAGGTTCTATGTGTAAGAATCAGCGATACCTCCTCATTACTGGCCCCTTTGGCCGATAAGTGAACTGCAGCCTGCTCAAGCTAGTGCATTCAGAGCACTTGAGTGCTAGCTCCCTGAGCGGACGCAATAACCATCATAATCTCATGCTAGTTATAACCATTAATAACTGTTGTACAAGTGACAAAGTTACAAAGGTTTTGCTATGATCGGCAGTTGGAAGTCATTTCCTCTTTTCCCGGCAAAACCAGCCCAGTTTAAATATAATAGAAATCAGCTCACAGGCGGTTCTACACAACGGAGAGAGATGGCCATGGTCTAATTTTTAAGTTACATAACTACCTGTTCATATATTAGCAATTTAAAGCAATTTATGCATTCATGCAATTCCGACACGTAGTCCCTTTAATGTAATGCTATGTGTATACTGGCTGGGCTCATAATGTGATGTCGGTCCATTGGTTTATCAGGAATGCGTCGCCTGTCGACGAGCGGGACCAATCATGACAGTCTGTACCTGTCCTGAGCTCGTAGTTGTATGAAGGCTGGCTCCGCCCACCGGCGTTGACGGACATGACACTGAGCGTGTAGTCGGTGAAGGGATCGAGCCCCTGGATCGTGCCCGGGGACTCGTTGACCGCCGTCTCCTCAAAGAAGTCGTCCACGTCGGACATGGCCCTCAGGATGTATCCGGTGGCCCCCGTCACATTGTTGAACTCCACGGTGATGCTGCTGCTCTGCTTTGAGTAGGCCAGTGTGATCTCTGGCACCTCAGGAGCTGCGAGGGTCAGAGGTCAGAAACACTGATTTGTACACAGCAATGATGAAAGTAAAAGACATTCGGATCGTCATTAAGACAGCCAATCCGACAAGGGGCATCGTATCGACACGCTGGGTTGAGCCATGGAGGGTAAAGTGTGTCGGGTCAGGTCAGCTGACCTGTGAGCGCCTCCTCCGTCCCGATGGTGCTGAGGACGTTGAGCTCATCGTCCATCGCATCGACCTGCATGGTGTATACCGTGTTGGCGGACAGGGTGTTGAGGCCTCCGACAGCCATGTTGCCGTTGAACGTGGAAAAGGCGGTAGAATGTCCCGGATTGAGCTGGGGCGTGGCCTGGACCCTGTAGTGGCTGGCGCCGGGGTACGCTGGCCACTGCATGGTCACACTGTAAGACGTGACCGTGTACACGGACACTGTAGAGCAGACAGGAGGAGGATTTAGTGGGACAGGATCTGTAATATTTAACAATTATTCGCCGAAGGCGAAGTGAATAGTGGGGAATAGCCTTTTCCCCACTATTCACAGAGGTGAATAATTGTTCTAGTATATGCGACACGTTAACACTCCAAAAATAAACTAGATAACACTTTTTGCCGGGATTTATTTGCTTTTATTAGCAAACAAAGTGGGAAACTTTTGCGATGAAAACAATATCCCGAGTTTGCGATTTCAATCATGGGATATAGAACCAATCAAATAGCGCCATCTTAGGAGGTTCACATGTAGCATATGCTAATTATGTGTATAAATAGATACATGTGCATATTCATAGGTCATGGAGTCATGTCCCTACTACAAAAACGTATGTGATAGCCTTGACAAACAATGACCCTCTAATGTTGCAGCAAAGTGTTGTGAAGCAAAGAGTAGAGCAGTTAATTTACCATGATGATGATGATCTGCAGTGCAAATCTGAAAATAAAATGTACAAAATTATCAATTTCCAAAACATCACATAAAAGTGGAAATCAATTCTAAGAGAAAAAATAAGGGACATACCAACAACACAGGAACATAGTTTCAACAGTAAAGAGCCATTTGAGTGCAGGTATCTGACATTATGAGACCCCTGAGGCAAATGACCCCTTGTATCATATTGTCAGCGTGTGAGGGGCAGCCGACTGCACATTACCATCACTCAGCACAGATTTCAGAGCTGCACAGGGCAGGTATTTATTTCAGGTCCGAATGAATTTGTCTATTGAGCTAAGGTTCTGCATGCCACACACACTTGTTGACAGCAGTTGTGATACTCAAAAGAGCCTGTGTTCTCCAATTTCCACACACAATACACAATGAACAGTACAATATTACACAAAAATAAAAGGAACACCCTTGGATTTACCGAAGATTTTTGACAATTTCACGATTCCCCCAGTATTATACTTTTAAAGATGCATGACTCTATCCACCGAATAATGACTTTAATCTTCTTACCTGTGACAAACCCAGCAGCAGGAACAGTGCACGCATCCTTAAACCTGTACCTGCCATGTCTTATGTGAAGTATTTCTTAACCAGAGAGAGTGTGCCTCCGGGCTGTTGATCTTCTTGTCTTTGACCTTTGGCAAGGGGAGCTCATCCTTAAATTTAACTCAATATATTTTTTTCTTCCTTCACTCGGCCGTTTCTTTATTGTTTCAGCAAATCAGCACTAACCAGAGAGCCCGAATGTTAGAATCCTCCTCCTCTGGGATTTAGGGTCAGCCTATCAGGAGAGAGGAGGTATGTCTCTCTGCGGTTCTTGTACGTATCTCTAGTTTTTCATATTTTCACATATTTCAACAAAACATAAATATATGCAGATATCCATTATAACTTCATTTGACTTTTTTTTTATCTGCATCCACCCCCACCTGATACCTCTGATAAATGACATCGATTTGATCAACTTTAGTTTAATTAAATATGATTTATTTTTGTTTAATCGTGTGGCTTAATCTGCAGAGTTTAATTTTCCTAATAGCTGTATGTTTCCATCATAACCACTTGCAACAACATATGGATATATATATATACGGCTGCAATTTCATCATTTTTCATAATGGCAAATAATACATTAATTGTTCTACAGTCCAATCATTTGGAAAGGATATAGATCCAGATTCAATGTGGAATCTGCATCATAAGCAAATAATAGCAAGTGTTTATTAAACATAAAAACACAAATCAAAATAACTGAGACAAAATTGACGCACTTTAACATCGTATCCATTTTACCACCACTGTTAAAACCAACAAGCCACGGATGCAACTGCATGCTAGAGTTACAGAATGAAGTAAAACAGTCCAGAGTTACCTGCCTGTGTACGCTTTGCCATTTACAGTGTGAATAATAGTGACGTGATCCCTTGGGACTGTTTTCCTCATCCCTCTATTATGAAGATGGGCTGGGTCGGCCCTTCAACACCAGAGACCTTTTCAAAATATAAACCCAAAAGTAATTTGATCGACTTGACCTAAAAATCTTTCATGCAATCTCTGCTCCCCATTATCCAATGCTTACACTGTACCAATTTTTTACCAATTCTTGGCCAATATTCTCTTGACCAGTAAGGTGCATTTTTGTGTTAACTGTAATTAAAACAATGATAATTTGATAGTTAGTAATCATTTAGGTAGACTGTGTAATTATTTATTTTTAAAGCCGGTTAATCTTTACTCCCAAATTAACTTAACGGGGCACTTGATTTGATAATATTTGTATTTGCCTCACTGACCTGACAGCAAGGAGAGAGAAGAAGACATAGAAAGCGAGATAGAGCGAGTGTTTGTGCAAGTGTGCCCCTGATGAAGGAGAGGATATGGTGTCTTGACTCATACGAGTGCCCATCCTATCTGGCCTGGAGGTTTGGGTACAATGGAAGGCTCCATAAAGGACCGCAGAGAACGGGTCAGCCGGGCTGGTGGCATCGTTGTGGGTGTGGATGATACCCCGGCAGAACAACAACAGGGTCAACTGAGGAACAAAACAATGGAGAGTGAGGAGTCTCGTATCACAGCACCTGCTCATTTAGTATCTAGGACCCACAGGCTATCGGGGCTGGACATGTGAGGCATCGAATGAGCAATTTAGCTTTAAGCAGGAACCAAAGCCGATACTTAGCGGGGAATCTGAATGGGAATTTTTCAGAAATGTAATATTGCCACTCTGACCTATTTTTTTGCATTCATTCAATGTTTGCGCCTTTGGTCTATCTATATAAATATGTATACATACGTGTATACATATTTAGATCCAGTTGCATGCTGGGAAACTGCGGGGTCATGTGACCTGTACATGGCACAGGGCACCCTGGCGGGGTGTATTGACAATATTGTATTGGAGATTGCTTCATTTACCAAGTGACCTCGTGACCCCGCATCTAAAGTTAAAAAAAGAAGAAGCCAGCATCCTGGTGCACTTTCATTATGACTGTATGAAGGTTTTTTATTAAGAAACAACATTAAAATGCATTCCCTTTCTATTTCAAGATTTCTGATTTGTAATGTGATTGCGATTGTGATGTTTTTCTATACATACAACATTAGAACGGCAAATTAAATACAAAATTTAATTAATAAGAACAGGTAAAATAATCACATATAATAAGCACATCAAAATATATTTAAATAAATTACTATATGGTAAAAAACAATAGGTAAATGTTACACATTTTACTTCTATTCCAGGGATATATCCTAAAGGGGACCTGTCACGCTCTGAAGAAGAGAATAATGCTTCATATTGGGGTTGGGAAAAAAGTATGGTCTGCAACATCCACTCTGTTTCGACCATTGAGTCATTATTCCAAATTGGACCAATGGAGAAAGCAAATCCAATGAGTTAGAAGGGCCCAATTTTTTTGCGAAAAACATGCAGAAACCGAGTTGATGTTGATGTTTTCACAACACTCGTATAAAGCATTACTCTTTTACTTGAATAAAGCGACCCTGATGGTTACCCTTAAGCTGTTGTTCAACTTGACGAAGTGATTCAGTAGCCCGCCGTGTCACAGGGCGTTCCCTCTTCTGCCCCCTAGTGGCCGCGCATGCTGCGGCCTCCTATGGAGCTGAGCCTTATTAGCCAGGTCTGCCGAGAGGCTCTTGGCCATGCGGTCAGTGGTCCTCTTCATACTGCGCGCCGCCTCAATAGCCCGGTCCAGTGTCCGGTTCATCTCTTCCTCCTAGCCCAATACAACAGACACGGTCGCTGAGTCGAAATTAATTTAATCCTTCCCGATATAGTGCACTATTCAAAGCGTCACCATTTTATAATGCTTCACTGCTTCCCATACAGTGCGCACAACTTAGTAGCCAAAATGTACTGTTAAAATGTACAACTGACCGCAAAGCATCCTTTGAGCAATATGCTCTTACCACTAGCCTACTTGCTTCTTAATTATGTAGCCTAATTCTTTGCTGCCTGCGCTTTGGACAAAGGATCTGTTAAATTAAAGTATAGTAAAAAGTAAGTGAAAAGTCAAATTCATCAAAATTAGTGCATTGCATCATGTTTCAAATCAGTTACTATTTCCACAAAAAATAAAAACATCTTTCTCTATTTCCAAATAAGTGCCAAGTGGCATTGTTAACCCTTTTTCCTCATCATTGTTATGACTATTGTGTATCTGTTTAGGCTCTCTGCGGGCCTCACCACGGCGGGGCTCCCTCTCATGTAGGTTACATCGGTGGACCGCTGAAACCCATACTGCTGATCTATAGAGAATGACGTGCTGAGAGACTGGTGCTCTCACCTTGCTCCCTCTGCGTCGGGCCGTTCTGTCTGTCCTCAGATACTCCAACGCTGGCGACGGCGTGCGCTGGAAGAACACGTTGCTGGGCAACAGCGCGGAATCCGATTGAACGGAGCGCTTCCGCTGGTTGGATGACGACTGCATCGCCTCTCCCACTTTATAACTATATGTGTTGTGTTTGTTTTCATGTGATGAGGTGTGATGCAAAACAGAAGAGGAAGATTAATTCATTTTTTTTATCTCTATTTCTAAATGATTATGAGCGCACTGATACGAGTGAGCAGTCACCTGGCCGGGAGGCTGCAGGAGGAGGTGTAGTTGACCTGGAGGAGCGGCTTGTGGAGAGGTGGAGGAGACAGGGGAGACAACTTCTCTTTGGAGTGCACTCTCCTCACCTCCTTCCCTGATAAGGAACACATCGATAGGAGTTTGAACCGTGCTACACAGCTAGATCTTCGGTCGGGTAAAGAGCTGCATCCCGTTCGGATGTTTGAATGGAATTTGGGGACGAAAGCAACTGCAACACTGACCTCTGTAGGCATGTCTTTTGCCTTGTGGTGCCCTGGGCAGCTCAGAACACAGGTAGAGACTACTGCTGCTCCCTCTACTGTCCCCTACTGGTGCATTGTTGAACTGCAGCATCACCTTGGAGTCATCTGCCTGACCACTATCTGGAAGTGGGGAAATAATCATGTAGTACCAAGTATTTGTTTGCGCCGCTGTGCGTATGTGTTTGAAAGAGAGAGAGCGTGTGAGAGAGTGAGAAAGATAGGTGCGCTTTTGTGGGAAAGAGAGATATGTGTTTTATTGTGAGAAAGAGAGAGTGAGAGAGATGGACTGAACACACTGAAGATGATAACAAACTGCCATATCTGTTGGGAGAAATACAACAATGTGCAATAGCAGCAGGAAGAATCGTGACATGTTGTGATGAGAGAAGGACCTAAAACTCCCCATAAACAGACTCATGCCACTTTAAAGGAGCATTCCCATGGGATCAATAAAGTGTCTATCTTATCTTTAACACTCACACATCATTGTAAGTAGGTAACAGCACTTTGTTCACAATGATTCCATTATTGCACATATCTCCCCTCTGTAAATACAGTGTATCTTTAATTTATCTGTTTATAGGGGAAACTGGACTACTTATACCCTATTTATACCCAGTATTCCACATTTTACTTTATTACTTATTATATTAAGTATTTAATATTCAACTTCTTGATGTGTATATATTTGGTATTTTACGTTTTATATTTTGAACTCCTAATTCCTCACCTGCTTTGGCAATGTTAAGGTTTGTTTCCCATGGCAAAAAAAAATGTATTGAATTTTTTGAGAGAGAGAGAGAGAGAGAGAGAGAGAGAGAGCGAGAGAGAGAGCGAGAGAGAGAGAGAGAGAGAGAGAGAGAGAGAGAGAGAGAGAGAGAGAGAGAGAGAGAGAGAGAATTGAATTGAATTGACAGAGAGAGAGAGGTGTGCTTCACCTTTACTCTTGCTCTGCTCCATGTCCGTTGAGATCCAGTCCTCTAACTTCCACCGACTGGAGCCAGGCTGGCTCCCATCCTCCCGGCTGCCCAAGGACTTCAACCCACTACAAAGCCCACAGGACCATTATTACCAAGACACTTTGCACTATTCAGCTAGACACACAAACTCCTCTACTCATGTATGAACATCAGGTACACTATGTGCAGTATGTCTCTCTACCGGTGGTGGGTTATCCGGGTTTGTCGGGTTTTGGACTGGCGGTCCAGGTTGAACTTAGAGGTGAGATAGTCCATCTTCTGAGCTAGATGGGGGAGCTGGACCAAACCATCCTCTAGGTCCTTCTTCAGCTGGGACATCTCCCTTTGCAGGGCCACCAGGGCCTCGCTTGAACACACACACACAAACACACACCCACGCACACACAGACACATACACACACAGACACGCACAAACACACACACTCACACACACACAGACACGCACACAGACACACACATACACAAATCTGTTTTAAGCCACTCACTGGAACGTTTTGTATTTTCGTAATGTATTTGCTAATAGCTGCGGAAACAAGCGTCCTGTTTCTTTATTCTTTGCCATCCACAGACCTGTTGCAGGAGCAAGAGTGCAGTGGGTCCAATCCCAGGGGAGCCTGCATGGCTGTGCTGAGGCTCGGCTCTGATAGGTGGTGCTTAACCTGGTTGCTGCGGAACTGGCGGAGATGATCTGGTGGGGGGCGGGGTCAGTGTAATTGATCAGCCAATCAACATGCTTGTTTGTGTACTTCCCTGTCCACTTGTAGAATGTGCGCCGCCTCACCCTGGCGCCTGATTGGCCTTTCCTTGGCGGTGCTCTCCACCCACCGCTCCACCGCTGTAGCCGCCCCACAGCCGGGCGCGTCGGTGTGTTTGCGGGCGTCTGATTGGCCGGCGGTGGGCCGGCTGCTCCTCCCCCTGGGTTGCTCTGCGGGGGCGCGGGGGGGGACGGCGGTCTGCAGGTTTGAGCTGGAGTCCTCGCTGTCCGAGGCACTCAGGCCACCGCTGTGAGGATGCACCACAACGGCATCGCTGAGGATATGAAAAAAGTGTTTTTAACCACAGGAATATATCTTGCTATTGTCCCCTGGGTCATGCCTGCAATAAGATTCAATTCAGGGTTATAGCATAGAAAAACAATGCTTTGTTTTGTGGATAAATTCCTTCTGATTGTGTTTGTACAAACCAGCATAGGGAAATTGGATCTACCAAATTGTTTTTTTTGGTAATTACTCAGTTCTTCTTGCCCTCCAGGCAAGAATGCAAGGTGCATTTAGTAGCCTCACCTCTGTGCGAGTAGTTCTGACTGGTATATTCCTACGCCTGGTTGAAGCAGGTCAGAGCTCCCAAATCCACTGTCAGTTTCTGGGCTGACGATCCTCTGCAGCGCATGAAAGCACATCAACATCATTACATGACAGTACAATATGGAACTACACAATACACGACTACAGTAACAACATATTTGATACATATTTATAAAAAACAGATTGAATAACAACAGTTATCCACAGATACACTGTGAATAATTAATTAATAGAATACCTTCTCAGGTTGGGCCATGTGACCCAAAAAGAGCCCAAAATAATACTAGCCTTTTTTTTTTCACAACTAACTTTTTAAAGTGACAAACTCTGAAGATCTCTGTTTAATTCTCTTTGGCAGCACCCATGGCAAAAAAACGCCTCTACACGCTAGTGGGTTGAAGAGCGAGTCTGTTGCAGCAGCTCCACAATACCCTCTATGGCGGAGCAACAACAGCTGGGAGATGGAAGACACATCACGTACTGTGCACCACTTTGGATTTGTGATTTGAATACATGGCTGGAATGCTGCCACCGACACCCAGTTTGTAACCTTCATAATGCTGCAAATGATCAGTGGGCCATTGTCTCAATCACCATTATGTTTCCTCATCCTGCCATAGTGACTTAAATAACATTTTAGATAAATGAGCAACTTTGGAGATCTTCAAGATTGCCACTTTAATATGAGACAAAAGCTGTGGACTCAGATGGGGAGTACCGTACCCAACAATGCAGCCACTGACCTGTGATAGGCATAAGCTTTGGGTCTCTGAAGCATTCGAGGAAGAGAAACACTCCACAGCCGGGCTACCACTAGAAGCTAGGCTATCGCTAGCATCCAGGCTATCAATAGCAACAAGGCTGTAGCTAGCATCTAGGCGTTCATTAGCAGCCTGACTGTCATTAGCAGCCAGGCCATTGCTATCGGCCAGCTCCCACTCACTGCCCGCGCTCAGGGTACTGTCCTGGGTGAAAAGACTGAAATAAAGACAAACAAACAGGCAAACATTTGTATTATATGATATTCTCTAACTATACATTAAACTAGATTTTGTAACTCAAAACTTTCCCTCTGCTTTAGACATTGTAGCCACACAACTCAGAGGTGACAGCAAAACTGTATATATTGGCACTGTATTTATGGGATAAGTAACGAGGAATACCTAACACACTAAGACAAAAAATGGCAGAGAATGCGCAAATTGATTCTCTAGGCCTGTTGTAGATTGACCACAGCAACACTGCGGTCAGCATTGAATGCTTTCTCACTTGGATTGCGGTGCGATAGAAAGTTAGTGCAGATACATTATTCAATAGGGATCAAATACAGTCAGATAGTCATCATTTTCAAGTTGATCTATTCAGACTCTCCAAACAACAACCAAAACAACAACAATAACCACAACAACAACAACACTGACCTTTCAGGCGTCCACTGTGTTTGTCTTGATGAGGGAGTGGTTTCAGTCACACAGGCCGAGACGTTGTCGGAAACCTTCCTTTCTGAGAAGCTGCAGCTCCTCTCCACTCTCTGCTCCTCATCATCGTCAACAGCAGCAGCAGCAGCAGTAGCAGTGATGTCCGGCCCCTCAAGAGATTCCTGTAACCGGCTGAAAACACAGAGACGCAAATACATACGCACACACAGACACAGAGGACAAATTAACCCACCGTTTGTTATTCCCACTGCCCTGGGGAACTCTACACCAACTGCACCTGAAACACTACCCACCCCATAGGAGGGCAGACTGGCCTATTAACTAGATACGGACAAACACGCAAACGTGTGGTTGTGCATGTGTGTGTGTGGCCATTTTGTGCACGTCGCCCACACACACAGACACACACACACACGCACACGCGCACACACACACACACACACACACACACACACACACACACACACACACACACACACACACACACACACACACACACACATACACACACACACACACACACACACACACACAATGATTCACTAAATAATCCAAATTAATCCTGTCAATGCCTAGGGACATAAAGTATTGTATGACATATGACATATTTCAGAGCCTGAATATAATGTAAATGACCATAATATTAATATAATATAATAGTGACATTATTATAACAATCAATTATGCAGTTGGTTGAAATGGGTGGATCTTACTGGGGATGTGTATGGGAGCGCTGTGGAGGGCTGCTGTCTTCTGAGGAGAGAGTCGCTGAGCTCTCTCTGCTTTGATTCAGCTCACTGTCGCCCTGGTCCTCACTGGCCTCCTCCTCCTCCTCCTCTTGCTCCTCCTCTTCTTCTGCCGCCGCTCCCCACATCTCATTGGCCGAGAGAGGGAACCAGGCACCTGGCTGCTGCAACATCAGACCGAGTCAGAGCCTTCATACACACACACGCACGCACTCACACACGCACGCACACATGCACGCACGCATGCACGTACACACACACGTCAGGTGTCTGTATGCATGTTTGTACACACTAACAAAATGCAAACAAACACACTCACATATGCCCACTCATCACCTTTGCACACACACACACACACACACACACACACACACACACACACACACACACACACACACACACACACACACACACACACACACACACACACACACACACCTGCATAACCCACACAACAACAAATATTGTGCAGAAAACAATGTTTTAGTTGACCAGGGAAAAGTGCGCACACAGTAAAAAGCATAGTCTCTCAGTGTATGAATGGTTGAATGAGTGCATTACCTTATGCTGGGATGAAGGGAGTGAGGTGTCGGAAAGGTGAGGATGACTGGGATTCACGGCCAGCGATGGCATAGGGGGCTTGGACGTGGGTGTGGATGATGAGTGGGGAGGGGAGAGCTGGCTGCACACATTTCTGTCTATGGTCTCTTTAATGTCCTCCAAGCGCATGCCTATCCTGAATATGTCTCCCTCTACAAGCCTGCACACAGCACAGAGCACAGGTATGTAGCGCGTGCAAGCAGTGACACATAGGCACATGTTGACAACACACATGTTACGATACACTGACACATGCATGCGCGCACACACACACACACACACACACACACACACACACACACACACACACACACACACACACACACACACACACACACACACACACACACACAGAAACAAGAGTGGTGAAGCCGTGTTAAAAAAACATACATACAAACACAAGAGCTCTGCTATAACCTCTGACCTGCCAGGGTCAAAGGTTAGAGCTCTGCTATAACCTCTGATCTGCCAGGGTCAAAGGTTAGAGCTCTGCAATAACCTCTGATCTGCCAGGGTCAAAGGTTAGAGCTCTGCTATAACCTCTGACCTGTCAGGGTCAAAGACGCCGGTGTTCCTGCGGAGACCAATGTAGTTCTGCATCTCCAGAGCTCGGTGCTCCTCCTTATTGCTGATGTATTTCCTCTCCAGCTGATCCTGAGCTTCCACCATGCTCCTAAACATCTGAGACACATTACAGTTCACACAACATACAATTAGGCAACCAGTAGTGGCAAACCAGTACTGCGCTGTATACTTATGTCTTAGTTAAAGATAAGATGAAAGATATGGCCCACACAGAACCAAAACAATGAAATGACCATACTATGTGCACTAGATTCAGTGAAAAAGTACTTTTTTACAAAGAAACTTGAGTGTGTGAGTAAATGCTGCTGTACCTTGGCACTTATTACGATTAAGAACAGAGCTTACCATTTGCTGATCTTCAAGGCTGATGAAGGCTGGGGTAATGTTAAGGCTCACTTTGAATTCCTCCACCTAAATCAAAGTTTAATTTCTGGGAATGTTAACTAATTAACCTTGCTAATAATGCATGGATGTATGATTGTTGATTTATTCTATGAAATATAATTTAAATGTTGACCTTTTTCATGAATTCACTGATAATGTCTCGTAGCTCATTGGTCATTCTTTCACCATCAGTAGGATCTTGTTCACTAGGCTGGTTGAATGACTCTTGATTCAGCAGCTCAATGGTGCTCCTGTGCACAAGCTCCTCACTAAATTGTACTAGACCAAAAGATACACAAAAAGAAAATACAGAAAACACTAAGACCAGGCAAGTAAGTTGCCAATATTTAAATACATTTTTGAACATAATACGTATTAACATATTGTTTAAAGTGATAACTGGCACAAATATTACAACTGCACAGCATAATAAACATCTCATACATTTAGTTTCATGCCAATAATTCAAAATTTTCCCCAAGGCAATTGCAGCAAGTGCTCTTAAAACATGTCTGTGTCTGTAGAACTGTAACCTGACCGCACTTGTAACTAAGGAAGGCGGTTGCACTTCATTGCTTGATGTGTTGCTGTCATAATATCAAATGTCAGAAACCAAAGATAACTTTACCTGCTGGAGGAGACAGAGGAGGCACGGAGGATTCAAAATGACTCCCTTGGAGTCCCTGATAATTCACACTGTCAAACCTGAGCAGATCTTCAGAGGGTGTCTGAGGCTGTCAACAAAGAAAGTGTTCGATTGTAAACAAAATTACCAACACAATTTCCCTGGTCACGTTACCTTTGGGAACATATTAAATTATGTTATAATAGAAATGGCAACAAAGAACTACAAAGAAGATGTACTCACTCTGTTTCCTAGCCTCATTTCATCGATCATATTCTCTGCTTCTGCGTATTTGGTTAGCAGTTTATCATATTCCGCCTGAGGGAATAATAAAAATGTAAAAATTTTACAAGCAGTGAAGGTGAAAGTACATTACAAGGAAAATAAAAAATTCTAACATCGTCATAAATCCCATAATAATTCCATCAAGATGCTGTGATTTCACAAATTCCGAAAACTCATCAACGGTGAGTCTGTCCCACCTGTAGATGATGCACCATCCCTGGGCTGGTGGTGTGCTTCTCCTGGTCTGGGAACACAAAGGGCCTCTTTGGAGCCTGGTCCGAGTCCTCCAGCACCCGGCTTACCAGCCCCAGTACGCCTGGGGTTGACTGGGCTCTGTGCATGGTGCTGGGGGGCTGGGCTGGGGACCTGGTGGAGGTGTTGGTGGTAGTGGTGGTGGTGGTGGTGTTGGTTCCGCTGGGGCCTTTGGGGATCTTCACCTTGGGCGACACCTTTGAGAAGTCGGGCAGCGGGTAGTGGACCTGACCCTGGCCGTACTTCAGCTCGCCGCATGAGCGGGCACGGACCAGAGGAACGTTGTCGCTTTTAACAGCAGTCTCCCTCCTCATTAGTCGCAGATCCTCGCTCTGGTGTTCGGAAGAGTTACTGTTTGATGCGTTGCTACGTGGAGCAGAGGAGAGGTCCTCCGTAACACTATTATCATGCTTCAAACTGTCTGAATCACTCCCATCATCGGCAGTCTTGTCACAACTCCCTTCGGGTGCACCCTGATTAGTATAATTATCCACGGTCGGGCTCCCCCTGCTTAGATTATGCTTCCTAGGAATCCCCGTTGGGTTGTTTTTCAGTGCCGTGCTGAGCAGGGTGTCGTCCATGCTGTCCAGGAGGGACACCTCTGGCAGGGTTTCCGCTTCGATCAGCTTACCTGAGCAGCAGAGCTCCTCCCTGGAGAAGTGTCTCAACAAAAGCTGGGTGATGTCTGGTTGTTGGGCGACAGGAACAGGACTACTGCACGTGGGAGCGGCCAGGTTGGCCGGTGTGGCACTGCTATGGGCCTTGGCTGGATTACCGCTCAGCTCTTGGGATCTCAGGTCTGGTTCCTTAGTGGTCATCTCAATGAGAGAATGATTTTGTGCAGCATGGTTCTCCCTGCCGTCTACTGGCCCGGTCAATTCAGGGCTTGCGTGTGGGGTTTCCCTTCCCTCAGAGCTCATAGTGCTCTCAGTGCTGGACGTGTGGTTAAAGTAAGGGCTTCCCAAGTCACCATCAAAGGGCAAATCTTCTTGGTCTTCATCGCTTGTATTCTGCGCCAGGTCTTCATCGTCCCGGGGGGATGGAGGTTCAGCTTGTATGTTCCTGGGTCTGGAAGGGGACCCCTGCTTTATACTGTTGTTGCCCCTGGACTTCAGGACATTCTCTGCATCCTTACTGCTGGAACCATTGCCTTCTGAAGAAGAGGAGTCCTCCAGGGCTGACAACTCTGCATTCCCTGTGTGATGATGGAACAATGTGATCACTTGATGCCTTGATCATCCATTCAGGGGGTTGAAATGTCTTACATGCTTAATTGAATTCAAAGGGGAAGACAATATGCAAACTGCCTGTGGAATAATGTACAGGCTAATCCTTGTTTACTTCAGTGTTGAAATAAATAACAAATAATGCAATAAATACACTAAGTCCGTTGTGCAACAACATTATCCCAGAGTTCGGTTCATGCCGGCCGGACTGAATAAACTGTTCCATATGAACAGAAAGTCAAATCATACAAAACCCAAGCTGTGTTACCCACGTTCATTTTCATGTTTGTTGGTCTGTATGTAGATTGATTTTGGTAGACTGAGGTTCACAGAGATACACACGCTGACGATCTGGGATGAGGAGAATCCCTTACCACTGAGTTGGAGGCTGGCCTCAGAGCCGGCAGACTGAGTGAGACGCACAGGAAAGGAACTCTCCAGGTCGCTGAAGTGGAGACTTTCATCCTCACTCAGGTCCACAAAGATGCTTTGCTCGAAGCTTTTCTCCCACAGGACCGCCGTACGCGGAGGGTGGGACGAGTCCTGGCCCTCAATGTCCTCATCAGAATCTTCCATAATTCTCTCTGTGAAGCTTCTGCGCTTTGTCAAAGGGAGGGGAAATATGAAGGGTTTCCTGATATAGAGTAGATATACAAAGTTATTTATTAAACATGAATTTAAATGTTGTCAATATAAATGTAGTTGGTATTCATGAAGGTTGTTTGGGAAATTGATGGAATGGTCAATAACAGAGTTATACCTTGTTCACCTGATTCATTTCTACAATTAAATTACATTTCTGGTCGTCAGTCTGTGAGTTTGGTTGATGTGAATGGGGTGGTTCCCTGTAGCAACAACTTAATGTGATCTTACTCAACTGATGTCCAAAATTAATTCTAACGAAGACTTATTGCAATATGTATAGCAATATTTATTTTCTGCGGCAAACATTTAAAGGTATTGCAACAATTAGCAGAGTGATAACACATGGTGGTGTAATAGGCTTACCTTGTGTAATGAAACTACCGGTCAGTTTTCCGATATCAGACTCACACACTTTGCGTCGATGTTGGCTGTTTTGGATCCGCAGCCAAGAACTTGCCGCTGACATTATTCTGCTATTACACGATGTCTATACGGGACGACACTTGTCCAGGGGCAGGCGGTTCCCTGTCTTATTAATAATATAGTCACCCTGAAGCACTGCTGGTCCTGGGCCGGTTGCGTACAGGAGTCCATGGGTTGCTTGGTAACATCTTTCATGCCTCCTCCGATTACTGGCCGTCTACTAAAGAAGTTATTTAGCAAAGTTGCAAAGGTATTTTACGTGAGACTATGTACTTTTGAATACAGACGCTTTATTGTAAAAATAAATAAATTAATGCGCGCTATTAGGTTCCAGTAACCCTGCTCAGATGTCTCCACTAAACACAACTCTCTACATCCCCGACTACAATTGTTGCTTAAATGTATTATTATATGATGCTTCGGCTACATGAACAGTTCATTCGTTTCACTTTATGCTACAGAGTGAACTTCTCGGTTCTCTCAGCTTGACAGCTCATCTGTGACAACGTCTCACGCTCAACTCTATTTAAATCTATTGGTCGCGCGACTGTTATGTGGGCGCGGCTATCTTTGAATGGGCCGTTTCTATTGGCCAGCTGGCTGAAAACAACGAGTACGTTCTTTTTGTTTTATCCCGTCGAAGTAAATTATAGAAGTTACATTAAGTAGGAAAGTTTGGATTAAATGTAGTTCGCTATGGAAACTCATAAAAGGTTTCATTTAGTGTTGCTTTTGCGGTATTTTAAGCTATAGGAGGATCTTTATTTCCAAAGTAAAATAAGAACCCTTCCATTGTTCGAACTGGATCGCCTAACGTAAGTCAACAGCTAACAGGCTAACCACAACGTGTGTTATTCTGGTGTTAAATCGCTTTTTACTATCTTGTGAGAGCCGTCCCTGCCGCAGTTAAACTAACTCAGATGAAATAGCATCAGGCTGCAGGGAGCTGACCGTCAGCTCCAGCGCTTCCCGTGTAGTTGAGGCTTGAATTTGGAGGATCCATATTGTACGAAATGTCACGTTAAAGCTATTTCTTGATCCATCAACTAAAGGATGTTATTCATGAATGCTAGTTTCAGTGTCCTTTATTGCCCTTTTATATCGTTGACTGATGTAGCCCCGCGTTGATGTATGCTCCGTCTATCACACACTTTTAGGTTTTCCAGATTACCCCCATCTGTGTTGAGAAGTTATCGGTGAGTAGTACTCAGACATTGTTGTTTTGGTTTCTGGTGTGCGGATTCACTGCTGTAATGCGATTGGGTGTTTCCATCACGTTTGCTGTGGCTCTCAATAAAATGGATTTCTGAGAGACCCAGACATAATCTAGCCATTTGTGTTCTATAGTGGCCTGCCTAACTGTTCGTGTCTTCATGGGTTTAGCTGGATGTGAGGTGGTCGTTAAAGAATATTAACCTGTTGATTAATCGGGTATTGCTTGAGGTATTATTCACTTCTCTTTCTACTCCTCTTTCACGACTACTATGTGCCTACTACAGATTACAGCTATTGACACCCATTTGGCTCTTAATTCTGGGAAAATGCTGAATTCGTATTAGCAGACATTGATTATGAATTGCACGCATTTCCATGTACTTGACAGACTTCCAACGCCTCAGGCTTTTTTTTTTGTTTACGATGATTCATAATCCAATGAGCAGCAGAATTACAGGCTAGGCAGACAGTGTTTGTAACCAGTGTTTTTCCATTCTGAATATGAAGTGCATTTTCAACTACTATAAACTGCAGAAGTGGGTTGTGTTCAACGCATGATCATTACTCATGTGAGTGTATGTAGAAATGCACTCTCAGAATTGGAATGATGCAACATGTTGCCAACAACACATACTTGTCATTCGCAACTTGTAGTGCTGCACAATCTCATGCATTGTAATGCTTCTAAATATATCTCTCTGTTCGGTTCAAGAATGGAGCATATAGGCCTATTTATATAATATATATAGATACACTTTACTATACTTTATATATGCAGTCTGCCCAGCTTATCTTGTGTGGTCCCTGTGCAGACTCAGTTTCCCCATGCTTAGCATTTACAGCTTATGATCTTTGATTTTGTTAAGAATGAGAACCAGATGTTCGGCCCTAGATTTGCAATTTTCTTAAAGAGGCATAGTCAAAATAGCCTCTGATTAGTAATCAAAAGAGAAAGGAATACGATGTGCACAATCCGCGTCTGATTTATTTTGTCCAGCATAATCCCATATGTTGTGTTTCTGAATATTTGTTTGAATGGTTATGTAGTAATTTATAAAACACCAAGACTAAGATGAGTAAACATGGTTTTGTGCACCATGATTATTGTGCTGAATGACTCACCATAGCTAATATAATCACCAGTTCAGTAAATCAGGTTATGCCCTAAATTGATTCTGTCTTATCTTTGCAATAGCTTATGACCTTTTCTTGTATTGCTAGTTTTCTCAAGCAGGCCACTCCGACTGTGTTCTTGCTCTGAGATTTTTCTTCGCTGCTTTGTTCCGTGAACTTGGAGAGCAAGAGGGTTGGGTTTTTTATGACCTCATATATGAATGAGGTAATGGTCGACTCTTACCCTTCTTAGAGGTGTGCTTGGGAGCTTACTCTTTGCTTTACACTCATTACGGTTTACTATCATTTCTCTACCAAACTATATCTTCGAGGACTTCTGCCAATATAATCAATATTCAATAATATCAATCATATTTTCTGTTGATTGCTGTAAACCAAGCAACGCCAACGCTTTCCCTTTATTTCCCACTGTCAGAGCTCCAGCCTAAGCCCATGTATCTCTGCATGCTCATGCCCTATCCACAGGCACGTGCTCCTCATCTAGTGTCTGCAGTACACGCCCCTGAACCGGGTGAATCTCCGTTGACAGGTTGCCTGCGATTTGCCCCCTCCCACCAATGTATTCTGTCCACCTCCTTCCCTCTCTCCCTGCACTCGCCCTGCCCTGCTTCAGCATGCTGCTGTTTGGTTGGGGTTGCCATGGCGCGGCGTGGCCAGAATGAGGATTTACACACAGCATCTTGTGTTCTCTTCACAGAGGGCCGCAGAGAGGAGACAGCCAAACGCGACACACACGCACTGAATGAACCTAGTATGGACAGAGCACTCAGGACTCTGGAGACTCTTTTAAAGACTCATAGAGGCTTCAGCCCACCCTCGCTCTAGTTCTCTTCAACTATATCAACCCTTCATCAAGGAGCTCATGCGAATATGGCCTCACTGTCCTCACCCTATTCTGAATAGGGAACGTTTCTTTTTTCGCGTCCAACAATTTTTACTGGAACAAACTGGGATTGTCCCTCATAATATGCACTACAATGGATGAAAAAGGCTCTATGCTTAGCGTCCAAGGCGAGGACCAGTCCTTTCATATCCGCTACAGGTAGGCATCTGCCCCTCTCTCGACTTATGGTACCAGTGAGTATTAAAGGACTAATACTATGAGTATTAGTCCTTTTCTAGGTTGTTTTCATGTGGGACTATTGATAAAGTAAATGTTGGTGCATTAAGGCAAAGGGAAGACCCTTGTTATTACCAGCCTCATAACACCTGTTGCACATGTTCAGGTCATACTCTGTTATGTTGAGTGGCCTTGTCAAGAGACAAATAATGCTGTATCAGTCATTTGGAGTCGGTGATTGAAGCTCCATGTTTAATCAGACTAAACCCTGCGTGACAAGCACCTCTTTCCTAATTAGGGTTAGCTTGTTGACTGAAGGCAGGGTACTGTGTTTAAACAGACGTGAGACAGCTGTCTGCGTACCTGTCCAGGTACGGAGAGTCTGAGAGCAGAGGAGACCTTTCAGACACAGAAGGGGACCGCTCCAGTAAACATCAATAGTTAAACAGGCCCGCTGAAACATTCATTACTCCTTGCTTTGTTTTGCCACTGTGAATGGACCTGCAAGGGACACCTGTTTGCTGAGAGCTACTATAATTTCTATTGGAACAATGCATGCGCTGTCTAACGCAGCTTGAATGTCCTAATAAAGCTGCTTATCAATGGCCACAAGTGTAATCTGAAAGTTGTCCCATCTCTTCTGTCATACTAATCTGAGATGACCTAGGTCCAAATAAAGATGATAGAGAGAGAGGGTACTGGAACGAAAGGAAAGTGGATTAGCCGTAGTAGAATCGCTGATTGGGGAGGTTCCTTGAGGCTCCAGGTTAATACCACGCTGATTGCATTGGCTTCACCTTGAAAGTTGTGGGCTCCCCCAAGTCTGCTGAGATAGATTCAACAGCGATTGGAAAAATACTTGATCTCCCTTAACCTAGGTTCAGTTAATAATTCAGTGCAGTGTTAAAATGGTGTATAGGCTAAGGATCTGAATTAGATCTCTTCATGCCTCAGAGACAAAGAAGAAATAGAAGGGGCTGCCTGGAGTTTTTCCCCTGGTGGAAACCTATTTAGATGCCTCTGTCATGTGCCATGCGCTGCTGCTGCTGCTGTTTATATAAGAGACGGAAAACATGCAGGTAGGGCAGAATTAGCAGAACCGACCGTTATTATCCTGGAACAGTACGATTATAGGACAAATTAAAGGCGTAAGCAGATGTTTACACATGCTTGGTCGGCTTCCAAGTGCTTGGTTGTCTGCACGATTTAACAGAACAAGCTACTTTAGTTCTTTAAGTTAGCAGTTGGCATCTGTGTGTAATCTCAGCAACACACCATCTATGAGCTTTTTGTTGAGTAGCCCCGATGAGCCTTTTATGATCCAGGAAGTGTTGGTGCTCTTCCTGAGTTCAAAGCCTTGAGTAGGAACAAACGGGAGCATTGGGAGTCAACAAACTGAATGTGGCTCTGCAAAGCCAATCTTGTTTATGAAGTTTTGGGTGGGCCTTGACAAAACCAAATGTTTGCTGCACGACTGCAGCAGTTGTAGAAACATGCTCTGTAATCTGCCATTAATCAGGTAATCCTCCTTCGATTCTCAACACCCTCCTGCTTGCCTGGCCCCACAGTCAGTCTACACTTTGTTTTGAAAGGCCAAAAGGGTTTCTGTGCACAGAAATGTCGTCTTTTGTGGCCGTAAGTACACAGTGAATGGTGTGCTGTACCATTTGCCTCTTTTGAGTTTTTTTTAGTTCCCAGGCACAATATTGTATATACATGATATTGACCAATGGCGACAGGAAGGACTCCTTCTACCACAACAAACAAGGCCTGCGATCAACCTTGGCCATTGTTCTCTGTAGTCGGGAGGAAGTGGCTGAAAAACAGTCCCTGCCAAACGCCTTTCCTTGGAAGAGGGGCTCTGGTCGTGGACTGTGGGTGGAGTTCTCCCCCTTGTCTGTTTCCCCCTCCTCCCCCTTCCCTTCTGTACTTGATGTCCACGCAGTACGAGTACCCTTTTCCATTTTCCCAAAGCCCTCAGCCAGCGAGTACGCTTTTGCTTCCTGAGTACCTGAGTTTCCATATGGTGTTGTGCCAGATGGGCTGCTGCCTCTCCAGTGGGATTGTTAGAACATAAGGACCACTTTCTGCACTGGGAACATGTCCACTTAGCTGTGTGTGTGTGTGTGTGTGTGTCTTTGTGAGTGTGTGTTTGTGTATATGTGTGAGTGTTTGTGTGGTTGTGTAAAGGCACTTAAACCTCTCAACCACAGTTGAACAGGTACATTATATGTTGTAGCTATACTTTTTTCTAAGTATTCACGTAGTGCCTTCGGATCTCAGGACACAACAGAGAGGGGTTCAGGGGCGCATAGAAGCAGTGTTTTAAGACTGCTGTTGTCCGTCCTGGTCTAGGATGGAGGCGTCCTGCCTGGAGCTGGCCCTGGAGGGGGAGCGGCTCTGCAAGGTGGGGGACTACCGGGCCGGCGTGTCCTTCTTCGAGGCCGCCATCCAGGTGGGAACGGAGGACCTACAGGTGCTGAGCGCCATCTACAGCCAGCTGGGCAACGCCTACTTCCACCTGCACGACTACGGCAAGGCCCTGGAGTTCCACCACCACGACCTCACGCCTGACCAGGTTGGACCCCCGCACACACTCGCACCCCGGAGCGGGCAGCGCACTCACCCTGGGAGATAGGGCCGTGGGGCCAAATTAGGGGATTGTGGAGAAAATTAACAGACATAACATATCTTTGGGCTCATGCATTTTCCCGATTTTTTTAACCTTTGTTATCAGTCAGATTTATTTTGATTATTTCAATATTCAAATTTCGATTTTGGATTTCTCATCTCCATGATCCCAGTGCGCTTATCCAGTCTCAGGAAGCTGAAAAACATCCAAACCTCCCACGCTTGTCTACAACTCCTTCCTCACATGTCGTGTTAAACATCCCCGTCTAGGGACCGTCGGTGACCTGATGGGCGAAGCCAAGGCCAGCGGGAACCTGGGCAACACGTTGAAGGTGCTTGGGCGGTTCGACGAGGCGGTGATCTGCTGCCAGAGGCACCTGGACATCTCCAGGGACATCGGCGACAAGGTGAGGCGGACCCTGCGTGATAACGTGAAGCTGCACGAAGTCCACTCCTGTACCAACATGTCACCCCTCCCGATATGTGGGTCTGTGTGTCGTTTTGACATCGTACGCTGACATCGCTCTATCCTGTGTGTGTGTGTGTGTGTCTGTCTGTGTGTTTGTCTGTCTGTTAGATGGGCCAGGCGAGGGCCCTGTATAACTTCGGGAACGTGTACCACGCCAAGGGGAAGAGTATCTGCTGGAGCGGGGCGGAGCCGGGGGACTTCCCCGAGGAGGTCATGACGGCGCTGCGGCAAGCGGCGGAGTACTACGAGTGAGTAGGGTGCTCCTTATCTCCCTCTGTCTGATCTCAGATCAGCCTCCCGAAATCAATACTAGACTGACCCGTCTTGGTGCCTTCCCAGGGCAAACTTGGCCATCGTCAAGGAGCTCGGAGACAGGGCCGCGCAGGGAAGGACGTACGGTAACCTTGGCAACACGCATTACCTCTTGGGGAACTTTCGCAGCGCCGTGGCCTCCCACGAACAGGTATTGTGTAGCTCTGAAACCAAAACAGGCTTCTTCCAAATTTCAAAGATGCAGAAACATGATTGTGCGATATATGTATATCTAAATAAACTAAGAGTGTTACCCTTCGCACCCCTTAGCGCCTCCTCATCGCCAAGGAGTTTGGCGACCCGCTCGGCAGAGAGACGGGCGTACTGCAACCTGGGCAACGCCTACATCTTCCCTGGGGGAGTTTGAAGTGGCCTCTGAGCACTACAAGTAAGCCTGCCTCACTTCAGGCCCAAATCAAGGCCACATTGTTATCAAGGGAATGCAGTTTGCAAATACTTACGCACAACTCACAGTTTTATCTGTTTGTGGTTTCTGACTCGAATGCATCCCATAAAGACAGGGTTATCTGCCGTGTCCCAGCAAACCGATGGATGAATGAACGGTTGTTGGCAACACAAAAGCATCGCATCATCACATCATCACTTTGTATTTGGAATAACTTTGTAAATGTTGGTCAGAAGGTCATTTCATGTATAAAAGAGGATCCCTGTTTGCCATCCCCGCGACCTCTGGGTGCTGTTTGGTTAAGGATCGCGTAAATGAGAGAGACGGGGAGGGAACAAGGCTGTGTGCTCTGTGCCCGCCGCAGGAGGACTCTGCAGCTGGCCAGACAGCTGAAGGACCGGGCGGTGGAGGCCCAGGCCTGCTACAGCCTGGGCAACACCTACACGCTTCTGCAGGACTACGAGAGGGCCATCGACTACCACCTCAAACACCTCATCATAGCCAGGACCTCAACGACAGGTACACTCGCTCTGGGTTACCGTCTGATTTTGGGGTTAGAAACGTGCAAACGCAGGAGAAGCCCTCTCCCCATGGCCACCTCCTATCAGAGCACGCTGTTGGTCACTTAGTGGGACAATATGTAACAAATGGACGGTACTAGATCATAAAGGACCCTGACATTTCCATAGAGATTAAGGAAACTGCATACTCAAATACTGACATCTCTGAGAACAATGTCACAGCCAGGGGGTTATCCGCTGAAATCTCTGTTCCGGGAGGACAATTGGCCCTTGAACACTGCGTGCCGTAGCCATGGAAGCAAGCGAACAAACTGGATCAACTGAGATTGTGCTAGATTCTACCCGACCTCTAAAGCCACGTCCTCTCTCGCTAAAAGCTTCACGACCTAGGACTGTGCAGCAACACGAGCACATCTTGTAGAAAGATGGAGACCGTTAAGAGTCCAGGAGGATTTCAAGACAGAGGCCGCCACATGAGCTGGTCTATAGTTCGCAAACACTAAGTCAATTGAAACAATATATACATTAGCTGATTAACTTACAGTGTAAGACTGGTCTTTCAAAACTGAATAATTGCTCCCATCTCAAGTATAAACGTTGCGATCGGATGCTGGTCTGCGCTCGCGTTCCTTCATTGTCCTCATTGTCCTGGCAGTCCTCGGGAGCTTTGAGTCTGTTGATGAGGGGCAAGGAGAAGGGGGCAACGTTTCCCAATATGGGAATTTTAATGAAATACCCGTTTTAAAGGTACAGTTGTCAATTTACAGACCTTTAAGGAGAAAGACACAGTGCTGTATGGTCGACCCAATCCATCGGGTTAGCTTTTTAGTCCGCCCCCTTAAGGGACAGTGGGTCCAGACGGGGGGGGTGTCTGCCACAAAAAGGCCTATTGTTGCCTTCGCAAACAAGTTCACCTCTGTTTAAGACGTTGCTTTAGGTTTTGTGTGGAAATAAGCGGAGCTCCCCTGGGGCAGCAATAGATGGTGATGTCCCCGTGCTAGAGTGTTATGCTGCTGGGACACATAATATTCCACCACAGTTTGTGTGGATATGCGGAGACCAGTTTGGTTAGCGGTTCATTTTGATGTCCGTCTACTAGAAAAGGAAACTTGGACACTTATAGTATAACACCACTGCGTGGGCCACATTTCAAATAAAGACTCTCACAACGACGGTACTTCATAGAAAGAAAGTCGCACATGGTTGCCGTGGGTTGTAACCATGGGGATAACAAGCCCCCTATCCTTCGTAGAACTGTCAGCCCAAAACCCATTTTTGCGCTGAAACGGGGGTTCACCTACACTCTAAGATGACAAGGCAATGTGAAAAATGAAACATTATCCAGAGGATTCTTTGTCAGTATAACATCTCCATGGCAATGTTCTCCGGTATGGTCTTCAGGATCGGGGAGGGGCGTGCGTGCTGGAGTCTGGGGAACGCCCACACCGCACTGGGCAACCACGACCAGGCCATGCACTTTGCAGAGAAACACCTGGAGATCTCCAAAGAGGTACAAGCATGCATGTACCTCACAACACATGAACACACACACACACACACACACACACACACACACACACACACACACACACACACACACACACACACACACACACACACACACACACACACACACACACACACACACACACACACACACACACACGAAATAGGGATGGGCATTTGAAGGCATGTCAATATTCGAATATTCTATAAAAAAATGATTAGTAACCGGTTAACCGAACTACGAAAAAAAAAAAAGAGAAAAACACTATGCTGAATCGAAACGAGTTGAAACGAAACAATGATTTTTGACATGAATATGAATGAAGAGTATTGCATACTTAAGGCACAAACTGAAATTTAGATTAAAGTAAATTTAAGGCACAAACTGAATAGATTCAAGTAACTGAAGCACAACACAAGTACTGGTGGGCTTGGACATCAACAGAAATCCACTTGCAGCGATGGGCCTGCCTCGCATTACGCATGATGCGCATACAACAGAACATCAACAAAAATATTTATGTGTAAGACGGAAATACAGTACGTCTAACAAATTTAGTCTTAACACATTTGGTCATAACACATAAGCCCACCTACTGCATCACTCATTCTTGTAAAAAAAAAAAATGGGCATATCTACGTGCTCGGGGGATAGGCGGTGGGAGGCGATTTACAATCAAGCCCGCCGGGGAAAAGGCTCTCTGCTGGAACGGAGGTTGCCGATATAGCCAAGTATTCCAAGTATTCAATGGCATTTGATGCACAATATGTAATTAATATAGCTAATGAATATATTTAATTAACTTTAGGCAAAAATTAAAAAAATCTGCTACAGCTAAAGTCGATATTCCAACGTCATTTCTAATAATCGAATACTCGAACAACCGTGCCCATCCCTAAACAGAAACACTGCATCATTAAGCTAGTCTTAACGCCTCCATTGTTAAGAGCGTTAAACTAAATATATTCACTTATAAAATCTTTTCATTCGAATAAGAATGATGTAATTCTCATTATATACATATTTTGTTGTGTGTGTGTGTGGAGCCCAGCATTGGTCGTATTATTGCAGAAGACGTCTTGAATCGTCATTATATTTAATATCATATCATCTTTAATATCATTCATTTTCATGATTAAAAAACAACGTATAACATATCAATGAATGTAACTGTATTTCAGTGAGTTGATCTTTGAACCTCCTCTTCCAGACTGGAGACAGGAGTGGAGAGCTGACTGCCCGTATGAACGTGTCTGACCTGCAGACGGTGCTGGGTCTGAGCTACAGCACCAACAGCTCCACGCTGTCGGACGCCAAGGAGACGGACCTCCCTCTGAACGGTACGCCCTCACAGCAGGCGCTGGTTTTAACGTAGGGCAGTGAGGACTCTGGAATAAGGGCTCACAGAGCTTGTTGTGTGTTGGCTGTGTGCAGGAGCACGGCCTCGTACGGGGAGGAGACACAGCATGGAGAACCTGGAGCTGATGAAGCTGACGCCAGAGACCAAGCTGAACGTAAGACACACGCACGCACGTAAATACATAAGCACACAAATTGATGTAAGGTTAATTAGGAACATTGAAATCTATGACAAATGTTCCACAACTTTGATAGACCAAAAGGAAAAAGATTTTGTACATTATCTTTGGGCTAAACCAGAGGTCAAAGTGCCTCAAATCAAACTGAAGAGGAATGCCAATTCAAATCTTTATGGTGGCCTTAAACTGTTTATGAAAGATGATGATATAGTGCACTATATCATGAACACTATATAGGGGATAGTGAGTGAGTGAATAGGGAACGATTTCGAACACAGCTAGAGACACAGAAAGAGAGTCAGAAAATGGTGACTGTGACCTGAGCCAGCACTAGCCTGGTCACCTTGTTCAGCTCCCCCCCTCCCTGACTCACTGGCCCTCCACCTTCTGTCCCCAGGGTCAGAAGTGGAACAGCGACATCCTGACCAAGCAATCCAAGCCCAGCCTGGCCAAGGCCTCCTCCAAGCTCTTCTTCGTCGGCCGGCTGCGCAGCAAGAAGCACAAGGTGGGCGGCTCCACCACCACCAAGGTCCTCCAGGACACCAGCAACACCCTGGACCCCAGCCAGACGGGCCCCCCGGGGCCGCAGAAGGTAAGGGGGGGCTTTGAGACCGATACGGGGGGCGACGTAAGACGTGCCGCCCGCTCCTCCACCGCCAGGCAAGCGGCTGCAGCCGGATCCCTAGCCTCAGTTTCACGTCTTCCTCCGTTCTCTTTTGTGCCGCCCAGCGTCCCAGCCCTGAGGCGCTCGGGGACGAGGGCTTCTTCGACCTGCTCAGCCGCTTCCAGAGCAACCGCATGGACGACCAGCGCTGCTCCATCCAGGACCCGGGCAGCCGCCTCTCGCTGAGCAGCGGGCCGGACGCGCCCCCCAGCAGGGGCTCCTCCTCCGGGTCGGAGTCGGCGGCGGGCGCGGCGGCGGGCCGGAGGACGAGCGAGCCCGCGGCGGCGGCGGCGGCGGTGGGAGGGGCCAGCCTGCCGGGCCTCAGGCTGCACCAGCAGAAGGGCAGCCAGGCGGTGCTCAGCCACCTGATGGCCAACGCCGACAACGCAGAGCCCGACGACAACTTCTTCGACATGCTCGTCAAGTGCCAGGTAAAGGGGGAGGAGCTTGTGGTTATGGATTCAGTTCCTTGGGTTTATGTTCCGGTGTGCTCTTGTTTTACGTGTGTATAGATTATATACTGACACTTAGAAACACGTGTCAAAATTCTTAAATACGATTTTGGACATGTTGTAAAAATTATTATATTATGTAATCTATACTATAAAGCGGGAGTGCTCTGGACTCTACACACAATTGCTTAAATGTGACATATTATACCACCAGGTGTGACTGTGATTAGCCGTTACAAGCCGTTGGTATAATATGTCACCTTTAACAACAGTAATATCAAAGCAATGACGACATAAGTGAGCTGTTTCAAACCATGTTTCCTCATTCTGAAAAAAGTGTGCAAAGGTGCAAAAAAGTGTGTGTGCTTACATTGCGCAACGTGGATTGGCATTTCGTGAAGAGAAACCTCACCTCCAAGGTTAATAAGGGCCTGTTCAAACTGATTCGATAATGTCAAAATGTGTTTTTACTTTGCAAGTAATTCAGGGACTTTTTGCCATGAACCATGTCTTAAATCACATTAATAATGGTCTTAAAAGGCTAATCTTAAAAGTTTTAAATATAACTTATTGTAAACCTGAGAACGGTTTTCATCAGTTACTCAAACTAGTCGATCAATCAAGGTTGCACCTCTGGGTCGCACCTCAGCTCTGTGTTTCCACATGGTGTGTCAGCCCCTAAGGCCTGAAGCCCGCTCACAACCTGCCCCCTTCCTCGTCCCCCCGCCCCCAGGGCTCCCGTCTGGACGACCAGCGCTGCGCCCCCCCCCCCCGCCAGCCCGCGGCCCCACCGTGCCCGACGAGGACTTCTTCAGCCTCATCATGCGCTCGCAGGCTAAGCGCATGGACGAGCAGCGCGTCACCCTGCCCCCAGGGGGCGCCGCCGCCCGGCCAGGGGCCCCCCACTGAAGCGCAGCCGCCCCCGGTCTGTAGCACCGCCCCGGCCGGGGAGGCCCAGGACTAGCGTGAGGACGGCCTCACCCACCGGGGGCCCCCCCGGGGCCCGGGGACGAGGAGGGGCACCGCGGAGACGGCACTAAGTGGCTCACTAGGTAGCGGTTCTCTACGTCATTGCCCTCAGGGACTCAAGCACTGCCAGCTGTATCATATGAGGGGGGGGGGGAGGGTTGGGTGAGGCAAAGGACTTACTTTGAGGCCTCTCCCGCCTGGTGCTTTCTGGGTAATTGTGTTTCACTTTGAACTGGATTTGCACTTCTGCATATGGATCATAACAGAGCAAATAATCACTGCAGTCAGAGATAGCTTTTATTTTTACACTTGATTTTTTAAAAATTGTAATCCTTTTAATTTCACTTTTTAAACAGTGTCTTTAGATGCTCAACTTCAGATGGGATGTATTTATTCTAGCTTTTGTAAAAAAAAAAAAAATGGATTCCCAAAGCCGTCCTACCACTTTCTCCCTCTTCTTTTTAATACTCATGTAGCATTATCAGCGATTCAGGTCCATGAAATGACACCAGAAAGGTACAGCAATTTCCATGTATTTTTTTTTTATAATTGTGTGTATGTCGAGTATTAGTCTGATGAAGGCGTTGTCTCAATCAGGGAATTTGACCCTTTCAGACAAGCGTCTCCTAATATAAAAAATATCAACTAACTTTTAACCTATGTACAGATTGTGGTGCTCTTTTGTAACACTTGTTTTTTGTTGATCAGAGGAATAAAGCCTCAACTCTTCAGAGAAGGGGAATTGTCTTGTCTTTTTATTGTGAATAGAAGGTGGAGAAAATGTTTTTAGCATCTGAAGTGTAATATACCTTTTTATTCCATCGATAAACCAGTAATTTACACTTCAATTAAGTAGCATTAACTTAATCACATAATAAAACACATAGAAAATCGGCTGCGTTCATTTCATAGAACCATCAGTTCACATGAAGAGGCAGTGAAATAAATACACCTGCTTTAGTTTGGCCACTTTTTAGTTCAACAGAGACACTACGTGAACAATAATTTAAAAAGCTTAAGATATTAATCAACTAGAAGGGTCAATTAGTAACAAAAAATCCAAAGAAAATGTGCAAACATACAATACTGGCATTGAAATGAACGACAAAACAACTGCGTGCTTTTTAAGATTTCAATGTGCATATAATGACCCCTTTTTCAACGGCCAAAGCTTCAGACCTACTGAACCCTCACACAGTAGACCACCTGTACGATGTTAATCCTGCACCCAACGCCAGGATGCAAATATAAACAACAAAGCATATTTGTAATTCCCTTTGGGGCCATATGTTAGAAAAAAAAAAGAATTGCAAGCTATTTCAAGACAATGTATCAGCTTTTAGAGCGAAACACTGTTTTTTACATTTACATCAAGCGAGTTTATACAAGGTCATCCCACTATGTACAACGCTGAGATCTATAGAATAAGAACAGTTACACTATACATGAGAAGGTTGAAGGTACTGGTAGAATGAATGACATATAGTTAGGCTATTGTATAACTTGCCACCTATTCAGTTTCCTGAAGGCCTGATGTATAGATGCATTGAAATGTACATTCACAGCCCCCCCTTAATATCAACATTTCAACAATGACTTCCAAATAGCAGCATAATATAAAAAAGAATAGAGAAAGACTGACTGGACGAAGGGCAGGAATGCATTTCATGTCAAAACCGTGAACCAAAACCTGACCTTTAGAAAAGACCATGGTTTATGTTCATCTTTGAGAGTTTTCTTTAGGTCGGGGAAACTGCAGGAAGGCACCATCATTTATATTCGCTGTAATCAGATCATGTATTCAGTGCTGTGCCTGGTGAGCAGTGGGCGCGGTTAAAGAAAAAAGAGATGAGGGACCTGACCACATGAAAACAAATGAAATGGAGGAAACTGAGCAAGCCAAACGCAAACCAAAAAGCATTCACGTGACTAAAACCCTCCAATCAGGGCCCATCTAGATGCCTGGCAGATTTCGTACGCATTACCATTTCCCATGGGATAAAAGAGGCAAGCCTCGTTCACTGGGTGGGTGTGCAGTGTGTGTGGTTTCTGGTTTGTTCTGGAGTAAGCAGGCTGCATGCCAGGGGGGCCTGACAGGCCACTCATGTCTGTGTGACGCAAACCGTACAGCCGTAGTGTGTGTGTGTGTGTGTGTGTGTGTGTGTGTGTGTGTGTGTGTGTGTGTGTGTGTGTGTGTGTGTGTGTGTGTGTGTGTGTGTGTGTGTGTGTGTGTGTGTGTGTGTGTGTGTTGCTGGGGGGCGTGTAAAGAATGTATTGGAGCTGGACATGTTCGAACGCTAGTCGTGTGTGTGTGTGTGTGTGTGTGTGTGTGTGTGTGTGTGTGTGTGTGTGTGTGTGTGTGTGTGTGCTAGGGCGTGCTAGGGCTTGTGCGTCCAGAGTGTCACAGTGCGGTCTGCGGAGGACGACAGGAAGGACAGGTCGTTCGGGTGCCACCGACACTGGATCACCTTATCCCCGTGCTCGCCCACCACCGTCACGGGCAGCTGCTTGGTCAAGTCCCCTACACACACAGAGAGGGAGAGGGAGAGAGAGAGAGAGAGGGAGAGTTGAAGCCATACACACACTGAATATGATACTTGCATAGATCATGGCGAAGGAAGAGTTGGGGACCGTGGGGTGGAGCAGCGGTAATGTCAAGATGATGGGTTACGAAGCCGCAAACGAAACCGTTCATTAAAGCTGGGCTAAGCCCACAACTCTATAGAAACAGAGTGTCAGCTTTCCTTCCTGGGATGGGAGACAGAGGGGGAGGGATGAGGAGGGACTCTGTGATGTCTGTTTTCTTAACAACATTAGCTCTGCAGGCGTGCCCCTCCCGCCCTCCAGTGGTCAGAATTGAATCCTTCGTCCAAAAGACCAAAGCACTTTTACATTTTTAGTTTCTTTTTTTCGATTAGCTAGTAGTTATTATGATTATTATTGTTACTACTCAGTCATTGAGCAGCCGCGTTAATTTAAAGCGACTCTGGGTGACTTGTTCTAGAATAGTTTCATTTTAAGAGGAGGTAGGGTTAGGGTGCATCTCACTGAAGGATGTCTAGAGGTTAGACGGCGGACATAAAGGCTTCGAACCCACTACTTTATCCTACCCCTAGCCGAAGCAGGTCGGCCCTACGTCGTTTCCAGATCCCCTTCCTGCCACCATGTTACGAATCCTTGTAGGTCACTTTGGATAAAAGCGTCTAATAAAAGCCCTTGATGCAAACGAATGAATGAATGTAAGCGTGGGCCTACCCTGGAGGTTGGTCACCATGACCTTGGTGTCGTAGGAGCCGGTGAGCAGGTAGTGGGCGCCGGGGGAGAAGCGCACCGAGCGCACGTCGCTGCCGTGGGGGCGGTAGGTCTGCACGGTGCGCCCCCCCCGGATGTCGTACAGCATGCAGGCGCTGTCCTCCTGGCCCGTGGCCAGGAGACGCCCGCTGGGGTCCACCGCTACCGAGGCAACGGGGCTGCCTGTGGGGAGGGGGGAGACGGGGGTAATGCTGGTTGTTTAATGGGGGCTGCTTTAATGGCTGCACTTTCACTAATTACAGGATCTATTGTCGTGCGGGACCAGGGTCAATTATGTGCAATAAAGCTGTCCCTTATTTAAAGACTTTAACTGTTATTAAATGTACACTAAGTCATTTGGACTAAACAGGCATGTCAAGATTGTAGATGTTTATAGGAGACGCTTAATGAGGCTCAGGTAGTTAGGATTTAATTAGGGATTGGTATCCCTAGGATTAAACAATACTACTATTCTCATTGATACTGCTTAACTGTACACTTATTGGCAGGGGCGCTCATGGGGCTAGGAAACCCTCTTCAAACGGTACTGAGGGATGATAACACTTGAACATCTATAACAAGTTTTCCAACCTTATATATGTATTCATAGCTAAACTGGCTAAGCTAAAAATGGCTATATCAGCATATCCGTTATCATGATTTCTTATAACTTTCACTAAGAATGCATATGCATTTATTGATGCATTATAAAGCAGGAATGCACTAACTATACTTATAAATGCCTGTAGTTGGGACTGGGAGAGTTACGAGTCCCATTTGTATTGTGCTTAGTACTCTTTTTAATGATTTTGCCAGGTTGCTAGAATGATCTCCCTTGCTAGCAGAGTGTATTGCACTTGCTGCAGCGGGAAGGGTCTTCATCGAGCCAAGTCAATAATAGCCACTCTTTAATCCTTCGTTCTCTCAGCCATGACTCTATGTGTTAGCGTGCGTGTGTGTGCAGAGTAAATCCTACACCCACAACAAAGAGAAGTAGAGGCCGCGATCAGCTCTGGTTGCACTAGCAAATTGTAGTCAGTATAAAGTTTAAACCCGGTTTAAACCCGGTACTTTCTTCAGCACTGATAGCAATACCAAAAACCTCAAACCCGACTAACTCTCTAGTATTTCATAATTGAGTGTGAATATCGATTCAGAACCAGTGTTTGGGGCACGTCCCCGGTTGAGCGGGGAGAAGCAGTGCCCTACCTGAACCGTGGAAGGAGGTCCCCACCACGCGCACACAGCTGGGCACCCTTAGGTCCCAGAAGCGCACCGTCTTGTCCTGGGAGCCCGAGGCGATCATCCAGCCGCCCCACGTGTACAGAGACAGGATGTGACCTGGAATGGGCAGCGCACACGTTGGAGTGTGGGGCGCTATCGCCCACAGGGGACAGAACAGGGCCGACGGGAGGCGCTCAACGCTCCCCCTGCGTCTGCCTTCATGCCCCCCCCCCCCCCAGAGGAGCTCTAGGGTCCTGTACCTGTGTGTCCGCTGAGCGCGTGCAGGCCCTGGCCCCTCTGACAGTCGGTGGTGTAGATGTTGCAGTCCCCGGCCCCGGCGCTGATCAGGATGGCCCCCCCGCTCTCCGGGCCCTCCATGAAGGCCAGGTCCCTGATGGTGCCGTCGTGCATGCTGAACTCCAGGTCGGGGCCTGGGACGGGACACAAACACACAAGCGCGCATGCAAACGCACACACACACACACACAAAGACGCACATACACACGCAGACACGAAAGCAAACCAAATGTCAACATTTCCTGCACCTCCAAAATCAAACCACTTCTGTAGTTGAGACACTAGACTCTAGTCAGTCCTGTAAAGAAGGTAGAGGGAGAATAAGACGCATGCATGGATAACATCCCACACCTAAAATACATAACACGTCTTACATGGACTACACTACCTACATAGTGCACCTATTTATTGTTGTTCACTGTTTAGTGCCCCCTACCCACTATCTTGCCCTTGAGATCAGTCCCCCATACCTGTGGCGTTGCAGGTCTCTGCGCTGAAGGGCAGGACCTTGACATACTTGTCGTTGGAGCCGGTGGCCAGCAGCTGCCCACAGTGGCTCCAGGCAGCGCAGTAGATGGAGCCCTTGTGGTGCTTGTTCCTCTTGAAGACCACCGCCGGCTGCTTCAACGGAGTGGACTCACTGAGGGGGGGGGGGGGGGGGGGAGAGAGAGACACACATGTTTACCATCGTGGACGGTTGTGGTTGTTATAACCCTAGATAAGGTCAAATAAGACAATGTCCCCACAGGGGAAATTGGGATAAGGTAAGGACACAATGAAATAATGTTGCACAAAAATTCAAGAAAATACTTTATTTAAACATAAAATGAATGTTGATCTGCAGCCCCCTGCCCACCTGGTCTCCAGCGTGTCCGGGTAGGCGCACACCCTCAGGTCTTGGAGTTGGAGCCCACGGCGTACAGCCCCCCCGCCGGGTGGAAGGCCACGGCGCGGATGGCCTGCGTGTCCTCCAGCGTGTTCACCGGCACGAACAGATCTATGGGCTGGTCGGACTGGGACAAAGGACACAGGGGAGGGTCAGTGATACCGTTTCCCTCGAAGAGTCCCTTGAAAGGGAATACAGCCTGTTCAAGTGTTCATTTTACGGGTTAGGGTATTGAGTATTGAGTCGAGGTGTGTGTGTGTGTGTGTGTGTTTGTGTGTGTGTGCGTTTTCCTACCTCTTGACTGGAGCCTAAGGAGCGCGGGGAATCACCTTTGCTGCCATCCATGTGTTTCAGCCCACTGTAAGGAAAACACTGCTTATTAATACTCACACACACACACACACACACACACACACACACACACACACACACACACACACACACACACACACCCACACACACACACACACACACACACACACACACACACACACACAACACCCACCCACCTATGGGGGGTGACGGGGGACTCATTAGGCGGTGGGATGGCGTGCCCCCCGGCCGCACGCTGCGGGGTGCTGCTCCGCACCCCTCCCCCCCCGCTGGGGGGGCCCTGCTCGGGGCCCGGGGGGCCGACAGGTCCACGCTGTCCTCCATGGCCGGGGTGGCCCCGTTGCACTGCTGGGCCAGCGACTGCACCTCCTCCCCCAGGCTCTCCATGCCCACGTTCAGCTCCTCCAGCTTCTGGATGGACCTGGGGGGGGGCCGCACGTCAACATACACTCCATCTACACTCCCCTTCTGATAGATTACTACTAATAAATGGGATTATAATTCAATGATACAGATTATACATGCTTTTTACATAACTGTTGGATTTTTGGGGTTTATTTTTGACTTCCTTGTTATTTTTAAGTCTGACATTTCGGAACAGCCGATTGTACCCTGGCCTTAACCAAAACAGAACCCAAACTCCTAAAGACTTCTATGGGGCGCATTGTCTGACTCTTGAAGCTGCATGGAGCAGCGCACAAAAGAGAAAAGGACAGAAGTAATGATGTCATTCTGCAACTGCCCCGTAAATAATGCAGGGAGCACAGAAGGGAGTGTGTGGGGACTTGGGGGGAGCAGTGTGTGTGTGTGTGTGTGTGTGTGTGTGCGTGCGCGTGTTTGTGTGTGTGTTTGCTAGAGGCGTGTCAAAAGGCCTTTGTCTTGCTGACAGAATAACAAGAAGGGGGGAAAAAATGTAAAACCCAGAAAATACTAAAGAATCAGCGAGACAAAAAAGACACATTGCAGTGCTTGTGATGCCCATCTAGAGCCTAGTGTTATACAGCCTCTATTAAAGCGGTTATAGGGGTGAGGGAGCCGGCCCTGATCCCCACTCAGGTATTGATGTGTGTGGGGGGATGGAAATATTGACTGAGTGGGGGCTGTTTAACACAGAAGGTGATGTGCCTCGTGAGGTTCACATTAGTTAACTACACCAGATGGTACACCGGTGGTCTGCGGGGATTTGGTGGCGGAGGGTGTGGTGGTGTGTGTGTGTGTGTGTGTGTGTGTGTGTGTGTGTGTGTGTCTGTGTGTGTGTGTGTGTGTCTAGGGGGGTGTTAACTGGGGAATGCCACATGGGCCTATTGCTGTGTTCTCTCTTCACTGGTCTACCACTGCCAGTCTGACACAGGCTCCATGGTGACTAACATACTGTGGTCTGGGAAAGGTAAACATTTAGATTATCCATAGCTCATAGTGGGTGGGGCATTTATTTATCTTTGGTTTAATAATAAAAAAAACAACAATGTAGATAGTCAATGTTTTTAGAGTTGAACTTAATTACATTTAGATTCAATATCTAATTCAACATTTTGTTTTTGTAATTGTAAAATATATATTGCCATTTATCGTACTCCCTCACAACACCTCTGTTGCACTAGGGGTTGGAAAACGCCTAATATGGGCGTGTTGCCGATCTGCACCTGGGTGCGGCGGTCACAATGCGAGCGTGCCCGTGCCGGGGCCGGGTCCCGCCCTCCTTTGTGAGCGGCGCGGTGACGGTACCTGTTGAGGAACTTCTCGGTGAGGCTGTTCTGCATGTCGGCTGCCGGCGCCTCCTGCTGGACCCCGCCCTCCAGCAGCATCTGCTGGTACAGCTGCCTCTGCTGCTGCTTCTGCTCCAGGTGCTGCTGCACGCGCAGCCGCTGGCGGTAGAACTCCTCAAACTTCTCCGTGGAGTCGCGCAGCTGCGGAGAGGTGGGAGTCATCAGGCCGTGCGATTGGCTTTTGATCCCGAGGGACTCGGGTGACAATGAAACACATGTGTCACTGTCGCATCGCGTCGTTTGATGGCTTATCGCCTGGGTGGGTTCGAGGTGGGGGGATGGGGTCGGATGTCATGAACACACACACACACACGAGCCAGTGGACCCACATCCGAGCGTACTGCAGGAGGTGTAGATGGATGATAATGTGGTTTGAGACACCAGCCCACTAACAACCCTCTCTTTCAGTGAGCAGAAGACTAAATGGTTGTTCAGAGACGAGGTGCTGGAGGACAATGACTCAGTGGCTCCGTCAGACACAGCAGAACGAGCCAGAAGTTCCTTTCTTTAGGACAGCCCCTATATTTAGACCGGTCACCGACAGTCACCCTGTGGGTCACGCAGCAGGTCCAGGACCATCGAGCAGTGACTCATTTGGCCCCAGAACAGCGCTGGCCCCCCGGCCCCATGCCCTTCATGAACGCTGGCCCCTCATCAGGATGGACCCGGAGAGCCCCCGGATTACCTCGGTGCTGTCGGCCAGCTCCGGGTGGGGCGTCCTCCCCGGGGGCGGAGGCCGGCCTCAGGCTCTGCGCT
>NC_079419.1:16999779-17067462 GCF_026213295.1 Gadus chalcogrammus | reverse complement strand
GATTTTGGTAGACTGAGGTTCACAGAGATACACACGCTGACGATCTGGGATGAGGAGAATCCCTTACCACTGAGTTGGAGGCTGGCCTCAGAGCCGGCAGACTGAGTGAGACGCACAGGAAAGGAACTCTCCAGGTCGCTGAAGTGGAGACTTTCATCCTCACTCAGGTCCACAAAGATGCTTTGCTCGAAGCTTTTCTCCCACAGGACCGCCGTACGCGGAGGGTGGGACGAGTCCTGGCCCTCAATGTCCTCATCAGAATCTTCCATAATTCTCTCTGTGAAGCTTCTGCGCTTTGTCAAAGGGAGGGGAAATATGAAGGGTTTCCTGATATAGAGTAGATATACAAAGTTATTTATTAAACATGAATTTAAATGTTGTCAATATAAATGTAGTTGGTATTCATGAAGGTTGTTTGGGAAATTGATGGAATGGTCAATAACAGAGTTATACCTTGTTCACCTGATTCATTTCTACAATTAAATTACGTTTCTGGTCGTCAGTCTGTGAGTTTGGTTGATGTGAATGGGGTGGTTCCCTGTAGCAACAACTTAATGTGATCTTACTCAACTGATGTCCAAATTTAATTCTAACGAAGACTTATTGCAATATGTATAGCAATATTTATTTTCTGCGGCAAACATTTAAAGGTATTGCAACAATTAGCAGAGTGATAACACATGGTGGTGTAATAGGCTTACCTTGTGTAATGAAACTACCGGTCAGTTTTCCGATATCAGACTCACACACTTTGCGTCGATGTTGGCTGTTTTGGATCCGCAGCCAAGAACTTGCCGCTGACATTATTCTGCTATTACACGATGTCTATACGGGACGACACTTGTCCAGGGGCAGGCGGTTCCCTGTCTTATTAATAATATAGTCACCCTGAAGCACTGCTGGTCCTGGGCCGGTTGCGTACAGGAGTCCATGGGTTGCTTGGTAACATCTTTCATGCCTCCTCCGATTACTGGCCGTCTACTAAAGAAGTTATTTAGCAAAGTTGCAAAGGTATTTTACGTGAGACTATGTACTTTTGAATACAGACGCTTTATTGTAAAAAATAAATAAATGAATGCGCGCTATTAGGTTCCAGTAACCCTGCTCAGATGTCTCCACTAAACACAACTCTCTACATCCCCGACTACAATTGTTGCTTAAATGTATTATTATATGATGCTTCGGCTACATGAACAGTTCATTCGTTTCACTTTATGCTACAGAGTGAACTTCTCGGTTCTCTCAGCTTGACAGCTCATCTGTGACAACGTCTCACGCTCAACTCTATTTAAATCTATTGGTCGCGCGACTGTTATGTGGGCGCGGCTATCTTTGAATGGGCCGTTTCTATTGGCCAGCTGGCTGAAAACAACGAGTACGTTCTTTTTGTTTTATCCCGTCGAAGTAATATAGAAGTTACATTAAGTAGGAAAGTTTGGATTAAATGTAGTTCGCTATGGAAACTCATAAAAGGTTTCATTTAGTGTTGCTTTTGCGGTATTTTAAGCTATAGGAGGATCTTTATTTCCAAAGTAAAATAAGAACCTTCCATTGTTCGAACTGGATCGCCTAACGTAAGTCAACAGCTAACAGGCTAACCACAACGTGTGTTATTCTGGTGTTAAATCGCTTTTTACTATCTTGTGAGAGCCGTCCCTGCCGCAGTTAAACTAACTCAGATGAAATAGCATCAGGCTGCAGGGAGCTGACCGTCAGCTCCAGCGCTTCCCGTGTAGTTGAGGCTTGAATTTGGAGGATCCATATTGTACGAAATGTCACGTTAAAGCTATTTCTTGATCCATCAACTAAAGGATGTTATTCATGAATGCTAGTTTCAGTGTCCTTTATTGCCCTTTTATATCGTTGACTGATGTAGCCCCGCGTTGATGTATGCTCCGTCTATCACACACTTTTAGGTTTTCCAGATTACCCCCATCTGTGTTGAGAAGTTATCGGTGAGTAGTACTCAGACATTGTTGTTTTGGTTTCTGGTGTGCGGATTCACTGCTGTAATGCGATTGGGTGTTTCCATCACGTTTGCTGTGGCTCTCAATAAAATGGATTTCTGAGAGACCCAGACATAATCTAGCCATTTGTGTTCTATAGTGGCCTGCCTGCCTGTTCGTGTCTTCATGGGTTTAGCTGGATGTGAGGTGGTCGTTAAAGAATATTAACCTGTTGATTAATCGGGTATTGCTTGAGGTATTATTCACTTCTCTTTCTACTCCTCTTTCACGACTACTATGTGCCTACTACAGATTACAGCTATTGACACCCATTTGGCTCTTAATTCTGGGAAAATGCTGAATTCGTATTAGCAGACATTGATTATGAATTGCACGCATTTCCATGTACTTGACAGACTTCCAACGCCTCAGGCTTTTTTTTTTTGTTTACGATGATTCATAATCCAATGAGCAGCAGAATTACAGGCTAGGCAGACAGTGTTTGTAACCAGTGTTTTTCCATTCTGAATATGAAGTGCATTTTCAACTACTATAAACTGCAGAAGTGGGTTGTGTTCAACGCATGATCATTACTCATGTGAGTGTATGTAGAAATGCACTCTCAGAATTGGAATGATGCAACATGTTGCCAACAACACATACTTGTCATTCGCAACTTGTAGTGCTGCACAATCTCATGCATTGTAATGCTTCTAAATATATCTCTCTGTTCGGTTCAAGAATGGAGCATATAGGCCTATTTATATAATATATATAGATACACTTTACTATACTTTATGCAGTCTGCCCAGCTTATCTTGTGTGGTCCCTGTGCAGACTCAGTTTCCCCATGCTTAGCATTTACAGCTTATGATCTTTGATTTTGTTAAGAATGAGAACCAGATGTTCGGCCCTAGATTTGCAATTTTCTTAAAGAGGCATAGTCAAAATAGCCTCTGATTAGTAATCAAAAGAGAAAGGAATACGATGTGCACAATCCGCGTCTGATTTATTTTGTCCAGCATAATCCCATATGTTGTGTTTCTGAATATTTGTTTGAATGGTTATGTAGTAATTTATAAAACACCCAAGACTAAGATGAGTAAACATGGTTTTGTGCACCATGATTATTGTGCTGAATGACTCACCATAGCTAATATAATCACCAGTTCAGTAATCAGGTTATGCCCTAAATTGATTCTGTCTTATCTTTGCAATAGCTTATGACCTTTTCTGTATTGCTAGTTTTCTCAAGCAGGCCACTCCGACTGTGTTCTTGCTCTGAGATTTTTCTTCGCTGCTTTGTTCCGTGAACTTGGAGAGCAAGAGGGTTGGGTTTTTTATGACCTCATATATGAATGAGGTAATGGTCGACTCTTACCCTTCTTAGAGGTGTGCTTGGGAGCTTACTCTTTGCTTTACACTCATTACGGTTTACTATCATTTCTCTACCAAACTATATCTTCGAGGACTTTCTGCCAATATAATCAATATTCAATAATATCAATCATATTTTCTGTTGATTGCTGTAAACCAAGCAACGCCAACGCTTTCCCTTTATTTCCCACTGTCAGAGCTCCAGCCTAAGCCCATGTATCTCTGCATGCTCATGCCCTATCCACAGGCACGTGCTCCTCATCTAGTGTCTGCAGTACACGCCCCTGAACCGGGTGAATCTCCGTTGACAGGTTGCCTGCGATTTGCCCCCTCCCACCAATGTATTCTGTCCACCTCCTTCCCTCTCTCCCTGCACTCGCCCTGCCCTGCTTCAGCATGCTGCTGTTTGGTTGGGGTTGCCATGGCGCGGCGTGGCCAGAATGAGGATTTACACACAGCATCTTGTGTTCTCTTCACAGAGGGCCGCAGAGAGGAGACAGCCAAACGCGACACACACGCACTGAATGAACCTAGTATGGACAGAGCACTCAGGACTCTGGAGACTCTTTTAAAGACTCATAGAGGCTTCAGCCCACCCTCGCTCTAGTTCTCTTCAACTATATCAACCCTTCATCAAGGAGCTCATGCGAATATGGCCTCACTGTCCTCACCCTATTCTGAATAGGGAACGTTTCTTTTTTCGCGTCCAACAATTTTTACTGGAACAAACTGGGATTGTCCCTCATAATATGCACTACAATGGATGAAAAAGGCTCTATGCTTAGCGTCCAAGGCGAGGACCAGTCCTTTCATATCCGCTACAGGTAGGCATCTGCCCTCTCTCGACTTATGGTACCAGTGAGTATTAAAGGACTAATACTATGAGTATTAGTCCTTTTCTAGGTTGTTTTCATGTGGGACTATTGATAAAGTAAATGTTGGTGCATTAAGGCAAAGGGAAGACCCTTGTTATTACCAGCCTCATAACACCTGTTGCACATGTTCAGGTCATACTCTGTTATGTTGAGTGGCCTTGTCAAGAGACAAATAATGCTGTATCAGTCATTTGGAGTCGGTGATTGAAGCTCCATGTTTAATCAGACTAAACCCTGCGTGACAAGCACCTCTTCCTAATTAGGGTTAGCTTGTTGACTGAAGGCAGGGTACTGTGTTTAAACAGACGTGAGACAGCTGTCTGCGTACCTGTCCAGGTACGGAGAGTCTGAGAGCAGAGGAGACCTTTCAGACACAGAAGGGGACCGCTCCAGTAAACATCAATAGTTAAACAGGCCCGCTGAAACATTCATTACTCCTTGCTTTGTTTTGCCACTGTGAATGGACCTGCAAGGGACACCTGTTTGCTGAGAGCTACTATCATTTCTATTGGAACAATGCATGCGCTGTCTAACGCAGCTTGAATGTCCTAATAAAGCTGCTTATCAATGGCCACAAGTGTAATCTGAAAGTTGTCCCATCTCTTCTGTCATACTAATCTGAGATGACCTAGGTCCAAATAAAGATGATAGAGAGAGAGGGTACTGGAACGAAAGGAAAGTGGATTAGCCGTAGAATCGCTGATTGGGGAGGTTCCTTGAGGCTCCAGGTTAATACCACGCTGATTGCATTGGCTTCACCTTGAAAGTTGTGGGCTCCCCCAAGTCTGCTGAGATAGATTCAACAGCGATTGGAAAAATACTTGATCTCCCTTAACCTAGGTTCAGTTAATAATTCAGTGCAGTGTTAAAATGGTGTATAGGCTAAGGATCTGAATTAGATCTCTTCATGCCTCAGAGACAAAGAAGAAATAGAAGGGGCTGCCTGGAGTTTTTCCCCTGGTGGAAACCTATTTAGATGCCTCTGTCATGTGCCATGCGCTGCTGCTGCTGCTGTTTATATAAGAGACGGAAAACATGCAGGTAGGGCAGAATTAGCAGAACCGACCGTTATTATCCTGGAACAGTACGATTATAGGACAAATTAAAGGCGTAAGCAGATGTTTACACATGCTTGGTCGGCTTCCAAGTGCTTGGTTGTCTGCACGATTTAACAGAACAAGCTACTTTAGTTCTTTAAGTTAGCAGTTGGCATCTGTGTGTAATCTCAGCAACACACCATCTATGAGCTTTTTGTTGAGTAGCCCCGATGAGCCTTTTATGATCCAGGAAGTGTTGGTGTTCTTCCTGAGTTCAAAGCCTTGAGTAGGAACAAACGGGAGCATTGGGAGTCAACAAACTGAATGTGGCTCTGCAAAGCCAATCTTGTTTATGAAGTTTTGGGTGGGCCTTGACAAAACCAAATGTTTGCTGCACGACTGCAGCAGTTGTAGAAACATGCTCTGTAATCTGCCATTAATCAGGTAATCCTCCTTCGATTCTCAACACCCTCCTGCTTGCCTGGCCCCACAGTCAGTCTACACTTTGTTTTGAAAGGCCAAAAGGGTTTCTGTGCACAGAAATGTCGTCTTTTGTGGCCGTAAGTACACAGTGAATGGTGTGCTGTACCATTTGCCTCTTTTGAGTTTTTTGAGTTCCCAGGCACAATATTGTATATACATGATATTGACCAATGGCGACAGGAAAGGACTCCTTCTACCACAACAAACAAGGCCTGCGATCAACCTTGGCCATTGTTCTCTGTAGTCGGGAGGAAGTGGCTGAAAAACAGTCCCTGCCAAACGCCTTTCCTCGGAAGAGGGGCTCTGGTCGTGGACTGTGGGTGGAGTTCTCCCCCTTGTCTGTTTCCCCCTCCTCCCCCTTCCCTTCTGTACTTGATGTCCACGCAGTACGAGTACCCTTTTCCATTTTCCCAAAGCCCTCAGCCAGCGAGTACGCTTTTGCTTCCTGAGTACCTGAGTTTTCCATATGGTGTTGTGCCAGATGGGCTGCTGCCTCTCCAGTGGGATTGTTAGAACATAAGGACCACTTTCTGCACTGGGAACATGTCCACTTAGCTGTGTGTGTGTGTGTGTGTGTGTGTCTTTGTGAGTGTGTGTTTGTGTATATGTGTGAGTGTTTGTGTGGTTGTGTAAAGGCACTTTAACCTCTCAACCACAGTTGAACAGGTACATTATATGTTGTAGCTATACTTTTTTCTAAGTATTCACGTAGTGCCTTCGGATCTCAGGACACAACAGAGAGGGGTTCAGGGGCGCATAGAAGCAGTGTTTTAAGACTGCTGTTGTCCGTCCTGGTCTAGGATGGAGGCGTCCTGCCTGGAGCTGGCCCTGGAGGGGGAGCGGCTCTGCAAGGTGGGGGACTACCGGGCCGGCGTGTCCTTCTTCGAGGCCGCCATCCAGGTGGGAACGGAGGACCTACAGGTGCTGAGCGCCATCTACAGCCAGCTGGGCAACGCCTACTTCCACCTGCACGACTACGGCAAGGCCCTGGAGTTCCACCACCACGACCTCACGCTGACCAGGTTGGACCCCCGCACACACTCGCACCCCGGAGCGGGCAGCGCACTCACCCTGGGAGATAGGGCCGTGGGGCCAAATTAGGGGATTGTGGAGAAAATTAACAGACATAACATATCTTTGGGCCTCATGCATTTTCCCGATTTTTTTAACCTTTGTTATCAGTCAGATTTATTTTGATTTATTTCAATATTCAAATTTCGATTTTGGATTTCTCATCTCCATGATCCCAGTGCGCTTATCCAGTCTCAGGAAGCTGAAAAACATCCAAACCTCCCACGCTTGTCTACAACTCCTTCCTCACATGTCGTGTTAAACATCCCCGTCTAGGACCGTCGGTGACCTGATGGGCGAAGCCAAGGCCAGCGGGAACCTGGGCAACACGTTGAAGGTGCTTGGGCGGTTCGACGAGGCGGTGATCTGCTGCCAGAGGCACCTGGACATCTCCAGGGACATCGGCGACAAGGTGAGGCGGACCCTGCGTGATAACGTGAAGCTGCACGAAGTCCACTCCTGTACCAACATGTCACCCCTCCCGATATGTGGGTCTGTGTGTCGTTTTGACATCGTACGCTGACATCGCTCTATCCTGTGTGTGTGTGTGTGTGTGTCTGTCTGTGTGTTTGTCTGTCTGTTAGATGGGCCAGGCGAGGGCCCTGTATAACTTCGGGAACGTGTACCACGCCAAGGGGAAGAGTATCTGCTGGAGCGGGGCGGAGCCGGGGGACTTCCCCGAGGAGGTCATGACGGCGCTGCGGCAAGCGGCGGAGTACTACGAGTGAGTAGGGTGCTCCTTATCTCCCTCTGTCTGATCTCAGATCAGCCTCCCGAAATCAATACTAGACTGACCCGTCTTGGTGCCTTCCCAGGGCAAACTTGGCCATCGTCAAGGAGCTCGGAGACAGGGCCGCGCAGGGAAGGACGTACGGTAACCTTGGCAACACGCATTACCTCTTGGGGAACTTTCGCAGCGCCGTGGCCTCCCACGAACAGGTATTGTGTAGCTCTGAAACCAAAACAGGCTTCTTCCAAATTTCAAAGATGCAGAAACATGATTGTGCGATATATGTATATCTAAATAAACTAAGAGTGTTACCCTTCGCACCCCTTAGCGCCTCCTCATCGCCAAGGAGTTTGGCGACCGCTCGGCAGAGAGACGGGCGTACTGCAACCTGGGCAACGCCTACATCTTCCTGGGGGAGTTTGAAGTGGCCTCTGAGCACTACAAGTAAGCCTGCCTCACTTCAGGCCCAAATCAAGGCCACATTGTTATCAAGGGAATGCAGTTTGCAAATACTTACGCACAACTCACAGTTTATCTGTTTGTGGTTTCTGACTCGAATGCATCCCATAAAGACAGGGTTATCTGCCGTGTCCCAGCAAACCGATGGATGAATGAACGGTTGTTGGCAACACAAAAGCATCGCATCATCACATCATCACTTTGTATTTGGAATAACTTTGTAAATGTTGGTCAGAAGGTCATTTCATGTATAAAAGAGGATCCCTGTTTGCCATCCCCGCGACCTCGGGTGCTGTTTGGTTAAGGATCGCGTAAATGAGAGAGACGGGGAGGGAACAAGGCTGTGTGCTTTGTGCCCGCCGCAGGAGGACTCTGCAGCTGGCCAGACAGCTGAAGGACCGGGCGGTGGAGGCCCAGGCCTGCTACAGCCTTGGCAACACCTACACGCTTCTGCAGGACTACGAGAGGGCCATCGACTACCACCTCAAACACCTCATCATAGCCCAGGACCTCAACGACAGGTACACTCGCTCTGGGTTACCGTCTGATTTTGGGGGTAGAAACGTGCAAACGCAGGAGAAGCCCTCTCCCCATGGCCACCTCCTATCAGAGCACGCTGTTGGTCACTTAGTGGGACAATATGTAACAAATGGACGGTACTAGATCATAAAATGACCCTGACATTTCCATAGAGATTAAGGAAACTGCATACTCAAATACTGACATCTCTGAGAACAATGTCACAGCCAGTGGGGTTATCCGCTGAAATCTCTGTTCCGGGAGACAATTGGCCCTTGAACACTGCGTGCCGTAGCCATGGAAGCAAGCGAACAAACTGGATCAACTGAGATTGTGCTAGATTCTACCCGACCTCTAAAGCCACGTCCTCTCTCGCTAAAAGCTTCACGACCTAGACTGTGCAGCAACACGAGCACATCTTGTAGAAAAGATGGAGACCGTTAAGAGTCCAGGAGGATTTCAAGACAGAGGCCGCCACATGAGCTGGTCTATAGTTCGCAAACAATAAGTCAATTGAAAACAATAATATACATTAGCTGATTAACTTACAGTGTAAGACTGGTCTTTCAAAACTGAATAATTGCTCCCATCTCAAAGTATAACGTTGCGATCGGCTGGTCTGCGCTCGCGTTCCTTCATTGTCCTTCATTGTCCTGGCAGTCCTCGGGAGCTTTGAGTCTGTTGATGAGGGGCCAGGAGAAGGGGGCAACGTTCTCCAATATTGGGAATTTTAACTGAAATACCCGTTTTAAAGGCTCAGTGTCAATGTTACATGTACCTTTAAGGGAGAAAGACACAGTTGCTGTATGGTCGACCCAATTCAATAGGGTTAGCTTTTAGTCCGCCTCCTTAAGGACAGTGGGTCCAGACAGAGGGGGGTGTCTGCCACAAAAAGGCTTTATTGTTGCCTTCGCAAACAAGTTCACTCTGTTTAAGAACGTTGCTTCGAGGTGTGTGTGGATAAGCGGAGCTCCCTCTGGGCAGCAGTAGATGTTGATGTCCCCGTCTGATAGAGTGTTATGCTGCTGGGACACATAATATTCCACCACAGTTTGTGTGGATATGCGGAGACCAGTTTGGTTAGCGGTTCATTTTGATGTCCGTCTACTAGAAAAGGAAACTTGGACACTTATAGTATAACACCACTGCGTGGGCCACATTTCAAATAAAGACTCTCACAACGACGGTACTTCATAGAAAGAAAGTCGCACATGGTTGCCGTGGGTTGTAACCATGGGGATAACAAGCCCCCTATCCTTCGTAGAACTGTCAGCCCAAAACCCATTTTTGCGCTGAAACGGGGGTTCACCTACACTCTAAGATGACAAGGCAATGTGAAAAATGAAACATTATCCAGAGGATTCTTTGTCAGTATAACATCTCCATGGCAATGTTCTCCGGTATGGTCTTCAGGATCGGGGAGGGGCGTGCGTGCTGGAGTCTGGGGAACGCCCACACCGCACTGGGCAACCACGACCAGGCCATGCACTTTGCAGAGAAACACCTGGAGATCTCCAAAGAGGTACAAGCATGCATGTACCTCACAACACATGAACACACACACACACACACACACACACACACACACACACACACACACACACACACACACACACACACACACACACACACACACACACACACACACACACACACACACACACACACACACACACGAAATAGGGATGGGCATTTGAAGGCATGTCAATATTCGAATATTCTATAAAAAAAGAATTAGTAACCGGTTAACCGAACTACGAAAAAAAAAAAAGAGAAAAACACTGTATGCTGAATCGAAACGAGTTGAAACGAAACAGTGATTTTTGACATGAATATGAATGAAGAGTATTGCATACTTAAGGCACAAACTGAAATTTAGATTAAAGTAAATTTAAGGCACAAACTGAATAGATTCAAGTAACTGAAGCACAACACAAGTACTGGTGGGCTTGGACATCAACAGAAATCCACTTGCAGCGCATGGGCCTGCCTCGCATTACGCATGATGCGCATACAACAGAACATCAACAAAAATATATTATGTGTAAGACGGAAATACAGTACGTCTAAAACATTTAGTCTTAACACATTTGGTCATAACACATAAGCCCACCTACTGCATCACTCATTCTTGTAAAAAAAAAAATGGGCATATCTACGTGCTCGGGGGATAGGCAGGTGCGGAGGCGATTTACAATCAAGCCCGCCGGGGAAAAGGCTCTCTGCTGGAACGGAGGTTGCCGATATAGCCAAGTATTCCAAGTATTCAATGGCATTTGATGCACAATATGTAATTAATATAGCTAATGAATATATTTAATTAACTTTAGGCAAAAATTAAAAAAATCTGCTACAGCTAAAGTCGATATTCCAACGTCATTTCTAATAATCGAATACTCGAACAACCGTGCCCATCCCTAAACAGAAACACTGCATCATTAAGCTAGTCTTAACGCCTCCATTGTTAAGAGCGTTAAACTAAATATATTCACTTATAAAATCTTTTTAATTCGAATAAGAATGATGTAATTCTCATTATATACATATTTTGTTGTGTGTGTGTGTGGAGCCCAGCATTGGTCGTATTATTGCAGAAGATGTCTTGAATCGTCATTATATTTAATATCATATCATCTTTAATATCATTCATTTTCATGATTAAAAAACAACGTGTAACATATCAATGAATGTAACTGTATTTCAGTGAGTTGATCTTTGAACCTCCTCTTCCAGACTGGAGACAGGAGTGGAGAGCTGACTGCCCGTATGAACGTGTCTGACCTGCAGACGGTGCTGGGTCTGAGCTACAGCACCAACAGCTCCACGCTGTCGGACGCCAAGGAGACGGACCTCCCTCTGAACGGTACGCCCTCACAGCAGGCGCTGGTTTTAACGTAGAGCAGTGAGGACTCTGGAATAAGGGCTCACAGAGCTTGTTGTGTGTTGGCTGTGTGCAGGAGCACGGCCTCGTACGGGGAGGAGACACAGCATGGAGAACCTGGAGCTGATGAAGCTGACGCCAGAGACCAAGCTGAACGTAAGACACACGCACGCACGTAAATACATAAGCACACAAATTGATGTAAGGTTAATTAGGAACATTGAAATCTATGACAAATGTTCCACAACTTTGATAGACCAAAAGGAAAAAGATTTTGTACATTATCTTTGGGCTATACCAGAGGTCAAAGTGCCTCAAATCAAACTGAAGAGGAATGCCAATTCAAATCTTTATGGTGGCCTTAAACTGTTTATGAAAGATGATGATATAGTGCACTATATCATGAACACTATATAGGGGATAGTGAGTGAGTGAATAGGGAACGATTTCGAACACAGCTAGAGAGACAGAGAGCGAGAGTCAGAAAATGGTGACTGTGACCTGAGCCAGCACTAGCCTGGTCACCTTGTTCAGCTCCCCCCCTCCCTGACTCACTGGCCCTCCACCTTCTGTCCCCAGGGTCAGAAGTGGAACAGCGACATCCTGACCAAGCAGTCCAAGCCCAGCCTGGCCAAGGCCTCCTCCAAGCTCTTCTTCGTCGGCCGGCTGCGCAGCAAGAAGCACAAGGTGGGCGGCTCCACCACCACCAAGGTCCTCCAGGACACCAGCAACACCCTGGACCCCAGCCAGACGGGCCCCCCGGGGCCGCAGAAGGTAAGGGGGGGCTTTGAGACCGATACGGGGGGCGACGTAAGACGTGCCGCCCGCTCCTCCACCGCCAGGCAAGCGGCTGCAGCCGGATCCCTAGCCTCAGTTTCACGTCTTCCTCCGTTCTCTTTTGTGCCGCCCAGCGTCCCAGCCCTGAGGCGCTCGGGGACGAGGGCTTCTTCGACCTGCTCAGCCGCTTCCAGAGCAACCGCATGGACGACCAGCGCTGCTCCATCCAGGACCCGGGCAGCCGCCTCTCGCTGAGCAGCGGGCCGGACGCGCCCCCCAGCAGGGGCTCCTCCTCCGGGTCGGAGTCGGCGGCAGGCGCGGCGGCGGGCCGGAGGACGAGCGAGCCCGCGGCGGCGGCGGCGGCGGCGGTGGGAGGGGCCAGCCTGCCGGGCCTCAGGCTGCACCAGCAGAAGGGCAGCCAGGCGGTGCTCAGCCACCTGATGGCCAACGCCGACAACGCAGAGCCCGACGACAACTTCTTCGACATGCTCGTCAAGTGCCAGGTAAAGGGGGAGGAGCTTGTGGTTATGGATTCAGTTCCTTGGGTTTATGTTCCGGTGTGCTCTTGTTTTACGTGTGTATAGATTATATACTGACACTTAGAAACACGTGTCAAAATTCTTAAATACGATTTTGGACATGTTGTAAAAATTTATTATATTATGTAATCTATACTATAAAGCGGGAGTGCTCTGGACTCTACACACAATTGCTTAAATGTGACATATTATACCACCAGGTGTGACTGTGATTAGCCGTTACAAGCCGTTGGTATAATATGTCACCTTTAACAACAGTAATATCAAAGCAATGACGACATAAGTGAGCTGTTTCAAACCATGTTTCCTCATTCTGAAAAAAGTGTGCAAAGGTGCAAAAAAGTGTGTGTGCTTACATTGCGCAACGTGGATTGGCATTTCGTGAAGAGAAACCTCACCTCCAAGGTTAATAAGGGCCTGTTCAAACTGATTCGATAATGTCAAAATGTGTTTTTACTTTGCAAGTAATTCAGGGACTTTTTGCCATGAACCATGTCTTAAATCACATTAATAATGGTCTTAAAAGGCTAATCTTAAAAGTTTTAAATATAACTTATTGTAAACCTGAGAACGGTTTTCATCAGTTACTCAAACTAGTCGATCAATCAAGGTTGCACCTCTGGGTCGCACCTCAGCTCTGTGTTTCCACATGGTGTGTCAGCCCCTAAGGCCTGAAGCCCGCTCACAACCTGCCCCCTTCCTCGTCCCCCCGCCCCCAGGGCTCCCGTCTGGACGACCAGCGCTGCGCCCCCCCCCCGCCGCCAGCCCGCGGCCCCACCGTGCCCGACGAGGACTTCTTCAGCCTCATCATGCGCTCGCAGGCTAAGCGCATGGACGAGCAGCGCGTCACCCTGCCCCCAGGGGGCGCCGCCGCCCGGCCAGGGGCCCCCCACTGAAGCGCAGCCGCCCCCGGTCTGTAGCACCGCCCCGGCCGGGGAGGCCCAGGACTAGCGTGAGGACGGCCTCACCCACCGGGGGCCCCCCCGGGGCCCGGGGACGAGGAGGGGCACCGCGGAGACGGCACTAAGTGGCTCACTAGGTAGCGGTTCTCTACGTCATTGCCCTCAGGGACTCAAGCACTGCCAGCTGTATCATATGAGGGGGGGGGGGGAGGGTTGGGTGAGGCAAAGGACTTACTTTGAGGCCTCTCCCGCCTGGTGCTTTCTGGGTAATTGTGTTTCACTTTGAACTGGATTTGCACTTCTGCATATGGATCATAACAGAGCAAATAATCACTGCAGTCAGAGATAGCTTTTATTTTTACACTTGATTTTTTGAAAATTGTAATCCTTTTAATTTCACTTTTTAAACAGTGTCTTTAGATGCTCAACTTCAGATGGGATGTATTTATTCTAGCTTTTGTAAAAAAAAGAAAAAATGGATTCCCAAAGCCGTCCTACCACTTTCTCCCTCTTCTTTTTAATACTCATGTAGCATTATCAGCGATTCAGGTCCATGAAATGACACCAGAAAGGTACAGCAATTTCCATGTATTTTTTTTTTATAATTGTGTGTATGTCGAGTATTAGTCTGATGAAGGCGTTGTCTCAATCAGGGAATTTGACCCTTTCAGACAAGCGTCTCCTAATATAAAAAATATCAACTAACTTTTAACCTATGTACAGATTGTGGTGCTCTTTTGTAACACTTGTTTTTTGTTGATCAGAGGAATAAAGCCTCAACTCTTCAGAGAAGGGGAATTGTCTTGTCTTTTTATTGTGAATAGAAGGTGGAGAAAATGTTTTTAGCATCTGAAGTGTAATATACCTTTTTATTCCATCGATAAACCAGTAATTTACACTTCAATTAAGTAGCATTAACTTAATCACATAATAAAACACATAGAAAATCGGCTGCGTTCATTTCATAGAACCATCAGTTCACATGAAGAGGCAGTGAAATAAATACACCTGCTTTAGTTTGGCCACTTTTTAGTTCAACAGAGACACTACGTGAACAATAATTTAAAAAGCTTAAGATATTAATCAACTAGAAGGGTCAATTAGTAACAAAAAATCCAAAGAAAATGTGCAAACATACAATACTGGCATTGAAATGAACGACAAAACAACTGCGTGCTTTTTAAGATTTCAATGTGCATATAATGACCCCTTTTTCAACGGCCAAAGCTTCAGACCTACTGAACCCTCACACAGTAGACCACCTGTACGATGTTAATCCTGCACCCAACGCCAGGATGCAAATATAAACAACAAAGCATATTTGTAATTCCCTTTGGGGCCATATGTTAGAAAAAAAAAAAGAATTGCAAGCTATTTCAAGACAATGTATCAGCTTTTAGAGCGAAACACTGTTTTTTACATTTACATCAAGCGAGTTTATACAAGGTCATCCCACTATGTACAACGCTGAGATCTATAGAATAAGAACAGTTACACTATACATGAGAAGGTTGAAGGTACTGGTAGAATGAATGACATATAGTTAGGCTATTGTATAACTTGCCACCTATTCAGTTTCCTGAAGGCCTGATGTATAGATGCATTGAAATGTACATTCACAGCCCCCCCTTAATATCAACATTTCAACAATGACTTCCAAATAGCAGCATAATATAAAAAAGAATAGAGAAAGACTGACTGGACGAAGGGCAGGAATGCATTTCATGTCAAAACCGTGAACCAAAACCTGACCTTTAGAAAAGACCATGGTTTATGTTCATCTTTGAGAGTTTTCTTTAGGTCGGGGAAACTGCAGGAAGGCACCATCATTTATATTCGCTGTAATCAGATCATGTATTCAGTGCTGTGCCTGGTGAGCAGTGGGCGCGGTTAAAGAAAAAAGATGAGGGACCTGACCACATGAAAACAAATGAAATGGAGGAAACTGAGCAAGCCAAACGCAAACCAAAAAGCATTCACGTGACTAAAACCCTCCAATCAGGGCCCATCTAGATGCCTGGCAGATTTCGTACGCATTACCATTTCCCATGGGATAAAAGAGGCAAGCCTCGTTCACTGGGTGGGTGTGCAGTGTGTGTGGTTTCTGGTTTGTTCTGGAGTAAGCAGGCTGCATGCCAGGGGGGCCTGACAGGCCACTCATGTCTGTGTGACGCAAACCGTACAGCCGTAGTGTGTGTGTGTGTGTGTGTGTGTGTGTGTGTGTGTGTGTGTGTGTGTGTGTGTGTGTGTGTGTGTGTGTGTGTGTGTGTGTGTGTGTGTGTGTGTGTGTGTGTGTGTGTGTGTGTGTGTGTTGCTGGGGGGCGTGTAAAGAATGTATTGGAGCTGGACATGTTCGAACGCTAGTCGTGTGTGTGTGTGTGTGTGTGTGTGTGTGTGTGTGTGTGTGTGTGTGTGTGTGTGTGTGTGTGTGTGTGCTAGGGCGTGCTAGGGCTTGTGCGTCCAGAGTGTCACAGTGCGGTCTGCGGAGGACGACAGGAAGGACAGGTCGTTCGGGTGCCACCGACACTGGATCACCTTATCCCCGTGCTCGCCCACCACCGTCACGGGCAGCTGCTTGGTCAAGTCCCCTACACACACAGAGAGGGAGAGGGAGAGAGAGAGAGAGAGAGAGAGAGAGAGAGAGAGAGAGAGAGAGAGAGAGAGAGAGAGAGAGAGAGAGAGAGAGAGAGAGAGAGAGGGAGAGTTGAAGCCATACACACACTGAATATGATACTTGCATAGATCATGGCGAAGGAAGAGTTGGGGACCGTGGGGTGGAGCAGCGGTAATGTCAAGATGATGGGTTACGAAGCCGCAAACGAAACCGTTCATTAAAGCTGGGCTAAGCCCACAACTCTATAGAAACAGAGTGTCAGCTTTCCTTCCTGGGATGGGAGACAGAGGGGGAGGGCTGAGGAGGGACTCTGTGCTGTCTGTTTTCTTCACAACATTAGCTCTGCAGGCGTGCCCCTCCCGCCCTCCAGTGGTCAGAAATGGATCCGTCGTCCAAAAGACCAAAGCACTTTTACATTTTCAGTTTCTTTTTTTCGATTAGCTAGTAGTGATTATGACGTTGTTACTACTCAGTCATTGAGCAGCCACGTTAATTTAAAGCGACTCTGGGTGACTTGTTCTAGAATAGTTTCATTTTAAGAGGAGGTAGGGGTTAGGGTGCATCTCGCTGAAGGATGTCTAGAGGTTAGACGGCGGACATAAAGGCTTCGAACCCACTACTTTATCCTACCCCTAGCCGAAGCAGGTCGGCCCTACGTCGTTTCCAGATCCCCTTCCTGCCACCATGTTACGAATCCTTGTAGGTCGCTTTGGATAAAAGCGTCTAATAAAAGCCCTTGATGCAAACGAATGAATGAACGTAAGCGTGGGCCTACCCTGGAGGTTGGTCACCATGACCTTGGTGTCGTAGGAGCCGGTGAGCAGGTAGTGGGCGCCGGGGGAGAAGCGCACCGAGCGCACGTCGCTGCCGTGGGGGCGGTAGGTCTGCACGGTGCGCCCCCCCCGGATGTCGTACAGCATGCAGGCACTGTCCTCCTGGCCCGTGGCCAGGAGACGCCCGCTGGGGTCCACCGCTACCGAGGCAACGGGGCTGCCTGTGGGGAGGGGGGAGGGGGGAGACGGGGGTAATGCTGGTTGTTTAATGGGGGCTGCTTTAATGGCTGCACTTTCACTAATTACAGGATCTATTGTCGTGCGGGACCAGGGTCAATTATGTGCAATAAAGCTGTCCCTTATTTAAAGACTTTAACTGTTATTAAATGTACACTAAGTCATTTGGACTAAACAGGCATGTCAAGATTGTAGATGTTTATAGGAGACGCTTAATGAGGCTCAGGTAGTTAGGATTTAATTAGGGATTGGTATCCCTAGGATTAAACGATACTACTATTCTCATTGATACTGCTTAACTGTACACTTATTGGCAGGGGCGCTCATGGGGCTAGGAAACCCTCTTCAAACGGTACTGAGGGATGATAACACTTGAACATCTATAACAAGTTTTCCAACCTTATATATGTATTCATAGCTAAACTGGCTAAGCTAAAAATGGCTATATCAGCATATCCGTTATCATGATTTCTTATAACTTTCACTAAGAATGCATATGCATTTATTGATGCATTATAAAGCAGGAATGCACTAACTATACTTATAAATGCCTGTAGTTGGGACTGGGAGAGTTACGAGTCCCATTTGTATTGTGCTTAGTACTCTTTTTAATGATTTTGCCAGGTTGCTAGGATGATCTCCCTTGCTAGCAGAGTGTATTGCACTTGCTGCAGCGGGAAGGGTCTTCATCGAGCCAAGTCAATAATAGCCACTCTTTAGAATCCTTCGTTCTCTCAGCCATGACTCTATGTGTTAGCGTGCGTGTGTGTGCAGAGTAAATCCTACACCCACAACAAAGAGAAGTAGAGGCCGCGATCAGCTCTGGTTGCACTAGCAAATTGTAGTCAGTATAAAGTTTAAACCCGGTTTAAACCCGGTACTTTCTTCAGCACTGATAGCAATACCAAAAACCTCAAACCCGACTAACTCTCTAGTATTTCATAATTGAGTGTGAATATCGATTCAGAACCAGTGTTTGGGGCACGTCCCCGGTTGAGCGGGGAGAAGCAGTGCCCTACCTGAACCGTGGAAGGAGGTCCCCACCACGCGCACACAGCTGGGCACCCTTAGGTCCCAGAAGCGCACCGTCTTGTCCTGGGAGCCCGAGGCGATCATCCAGCCGCCCCACGTGTACAGAGACAGGATGTGACCTGGAATGGGCAGCGCACACGTTGGAGTGTGGGGCGCTATCGCCCACAGGGGACAGAACAGGGCCGACGGGAGGCGCTCAACGCTCCCCCTGCGTCTGCCTTCATGCCCCCCCCCCCCCCAGAGGAGCTCTAGGGTCCTGTACCTGTGTGTCCGCTGAGCGCGTGCAGGCCCTGGCCCCTCTGACAGTCGGTGGTGTAGATGTTGCAGTCCCCGGCCCCGGCGCTGATCAAGATGGCCCCCCCGCTCTCCGGGCCCTCCATGAAGGCCAGGTCCCTGATGGTGCCGTCGTGCATGCTGAACTCCAGGTCGGGGCCTGGGACGGGACACAAACACACAAGCGCGCATGCAAACGCACACACACACACACACAAAGACGCACATACACACGCAGACACGAAAGCAAACCAAATGTCAACATTTCCTGCACCTCCAAAATCAAACCACTTCTGTAGTTGAGACACTAGACTCTAGTCAGTCCTGTAAAGAAGGTAGAGGGAGAATAAGACGCATGCATGGATAACATCCCACACCTAAAATACATAACACGTCTTACATGGACTACACTACCTACATAGTGCACCTATTTATTGTTGTTCACTGTTTAGTGCCCCCTACCCACTATCTTGCCCTTGAGATCAGTCCCCCATACCTGTGGCGTTGCAGGTCTCTGCGCTGAAGGGCAGGACCTTGACATACTTGTCGTTGGAGCCGGTGGCCAGCAGCTGCCCACAGTGGCTCCAGGCAGCGCAGTAGATGGAGCCCTTGTGGTGCTTGTTCCTCTTGAAGACCACCGCCGGCTGCTTCAACGGAGTGGACTCACTGAGGGGGGGGGGGGGGGGGGAGAGAGACACACATGTTTACCATCGTGGACGGTTGTGGTTGTTATAACCCTAGATAAGGTCAAATAAGACAATGTCCCCACAGGGGAAATTGGGATAAGGTAAGGACACAACGAAATAATGTTGCACAAAAATTCAAGAAAATACTTTATTTAAACATAAAATGAATGTTGATCTGCAGCCCCCTGCCCACCTGGTCTCCAGCGTGTCCGGGTAGGCGCACACCCTCAGGGTCTTGGAGTTGGAGCCCACGGCGTACAGCCCCCCCGCCGGGTGGAAGGCCACGGCGCGGATGGCCTGCGTGTCCTCCAGCGTGTTCACCGGCACGAACAGATCTATGGGCTGGTCGGACTGGGACAAAGGACACAGGGGGAGGGTCAGTGATACCGTTTCCCTCGAAGAGTCCCTTGAAAGGGAATGCAGCCTGTTCAAGTGTTCATTTTAAGGGTTAGGGTATTGAGTATTGAGTCGAGGTGTGTGTGTGTGTGTGTGTGTGTGTTTGTGTGTGTGTGCGTTTTCCTACCTCTTGACTGGAGCCTAAGGAGCGCGGGGAATCACCTTTGCTGCCATCCATGTGTTTCAGCCCACTGTAAGGAAAACACTGCTTATTAATACTCACACACACACACACACACACACACACACACACACACACACACACACACACACACACACACACACACACACACACACACACACACACACACACACACACACACACACACACACACAACACCCACCCACCTATGGGGGGTGACGGGGGACTCATTAGGCGGTGGGATGGCGTGCCCCCCGGCCGCACGCTGCGGGGTGCTGCTCCGCACCCCTCCCCCCCCGCTGGGGGGGCCCTGCTCGGGGCCCGGGGGGGCCGACAGGTCCACGCTGTCCTCCATGGCCGGGGTGGCCCCGTTGCACTGCTGGGCCAGCGACTGCACCTCCTCCCCCAGGCTCTCCATGCCCACGTTCAGCTCCTCCAGCTTCTGGATGGACCTGGGGGGGGGCCGCACGTCAACATACACTCCATCTACACTCCCCTTCTGATAGATTACTACTAATAAATGGGATTATAATTCAATGATACAGATTATACATGCTTTTTACATAACTGTTGGATTTTTGGGGTTTATTTTTGACTTCCTTGTTATTTTTAAGTCTGACATTTCGGAACAGCCGATTGTACCCTGGCCTTAACCAAAACAGAACCCAAACTCCTAAAGACTTCTATGGGGCGCATTGTCTGACTCTTGAAGCTGCATGGAGCAGCGCACAAAAGAGAAAAGGACAGAAGTAATGATGTCATTCTGCAACTGCCCCGTAAATAATGCAGGGAGCACAGAAGGGAGTGTGTGGGGACTTGGGGGGAGCAGTGTGTGTGTGTGTGTGTGTGTGTGTGTGTGTGTGTGCGCGTGTTTGTGTGTGTGTTTGCTAGAGGCGTGTCAAAAGGCCTTTGTCTTGCTGACAGAATAACAAGAAGGGGGGAAAAAATGTAAAACCCAGAAAATACTAAAGAATCAGCGAGACAAAAAAGACACATTGCAGTGCTTGTGATGCCCATCTAGAGCCTAGTGTTATACAGCCTCTATTAAAGCGGTTATAGGGGTGAGGGAGCCGGCCCTGATCCCCACTCAGGTATTGATGTGTGTGGGGGGATGGAAATATTGACTGAGTGGGGGCTGTTTAACACAGAAGGTGATGTGCCTCGTGAGGTTCACATTAGTTAACTACACCAGATGGTACACCGGTGGTCTGCGGGGAATTGGTGGCGGAGGGTGTGGTGGTGTGTGTGTGTGTGTGTGTGTGTGTGTGTGTGTGTGTGTGTGTCTGTGTGTGTGTGTGTGTGTCTAGGGGGGTGTTAACTGGGGAATGCCACATGGGGCCTATTGCTGTGTTCTCTCTTCACTGGTCTACCACTGCCAGTCTGACACAGGCTCCATGGTGACTAACATACTGTGGTCTGGGAAAGGTAAACATTTAGATTATCCATAGCTCATAGTGGGTGGGGCATTTATTTATCTTTGGTTTAATAATAAAAAAAACAACAATGTAGATAGTCAATGTTTTTAGAGTTGAACTTAATTACATTTAGATTCAATATCTAATTCAACATTTTGTTTTTGTAATTGTAAAATATATATTGCCATTTATCGTACTCCCTCACAACACCTCTGTTGCACTAGGGGTTGGAAAACGCCTAAATATGGGCGTGTTGCCGATCTGCACCTGGGGTGCGGCGGTCACAATGCGAGCGTGCCCGTGCCGGGGCCGGGTCCCGCCCTCCTTTGTGAGCGGCGCGTTGACGGTACCTGTTGAGGAACTTCTCGGTGAGGCTGTTCTGCATGTCGGCTGCGGGCGCCTCCTGCTGGACCCCGCCCTCCAGCAGCATCTGCTGGTACAGCTGCCTCTGCTGCTGCTTCTGCTCCAGGTGCTGCTGCACGCGCAGCCGCTGGCGGTAGAACTCCTCAAACTTCTCCGTGGAGTCGCGCAGCTGCGGAGAGGTGGGAGTCATCAGGCCGTGCGATTGGCTTTTGATCCCGAGGGGACTCGGGTGACAATGAAACACATGTGTCACTGTCGCATCGCGTCGTTTGATGACTTAACGCCTGGGTGGGTTCGAGGTGGGGGGATGGGGTCGGATGTCATGAACACACACACACACACGAGCCAGTGGACCCACATCCGAGCGTACTGCAGGAGGTGTAGATGGATGATAATGTGGTTTGAGACACCAGCCCACTAACAACCCTCTCTTTCAGTGAGCAGAAGACTAAATGGTTGTTCAGAGACGAGGTGCTGGAGGACAATGACTCAGTGGCTCCGTCAGACACAGCAGAACGAGCCAGAGGTTCCTTTCTTTAGGACAGTCCCTATATTTAGACCGGTCACCGACAGTCACCCTGTGGGTCACGCAGCAGGTCCAGGACCATCGAGCAGTGACTCATTTGGCCCCAGAACAGCGCTGGCCCCCCGGCCCCATGCCCTTCATGAACGCTGGCCCCTCATCAGGATGGACCCGGAGAGCCCCCGGATTACCTCGGTGCTGTCGGCCAGCTCCGGGGTGGGGGCGTCCTCCCCGGGGGCGGAGGCCGGCCTCAGGCTCTGCGCTCCCCCTGAGCTCAGCATGGCAGGGGTCCACGGGCGTGTCCGTCCTGGAGCTAGAGCGGAGGACACGGCGCACAGCGGGGGGGCGTTGGTTAGGGATCGTCATCATCATACCTTATGACACACTGCACACTAGCATGACGTGTGTCTGCGAGGGGTTAACGGTGCTGCAGGTCATACGTAAGAGCTAGGGCTGCTCGATTATGGAAAAGAATTATAATCACGATTATTTTGGTCAACATTGAAATGAAGATTATTCAAACAACTAATCTTTGAGTTTGAAAACATGATGCATTTTTGCAGCATGTCCCTTTGCAACTGAGAACTTTGAAAGTTTGCCTTAAAGAAAATGTTCAAATCTAAAATAATGCACAGATATGTATCCAACTGTTAAAAATAAAACTAAAGTTGAAAACTAGATTATGTTAATTTTGTGATTGTTTGACTCTAAAATCGAAATCGAGATCGAAATTCGATTAATCGCCCAGCCCAAGTAAGAGCTATAATTTAAGGGTCATTAAAAAACAGCGCTGTTAGCAATCAGTGAGTGTACTGCGCAAGTGAGAAACGTACGACGCCTTTAACAACACATATAAACGTCAGCTCTCGAATCAACCAGCGATTGAATCCCCCCCCCCTCCCCCTACACTCCCAGAGAGCCGACCGACCCGTCTGGACTCTTACGTCTCGGGCGACTCCTCGAAGATGCTGTGGCAGTCGGCGCTCTCCATCATCAGGCTGCGGCTCAGGCTCTGCCCCGGCGCCCCCGGGTAGTGGAAGTTGGCGAAGGAGTGGGACATGGGCGACGCCCCCTTCCCCGCCGCCGGCTCGCCCCCGGCCGAGCCCCTCTTCTCCTGGCCCGAGAGGCCGTAGGAGAGGCCGTCCAGCGCCGGGTTCAGCGAGCGGGACATGTAGGTGTCGGCCGACTGGGGCCGGCGCATGGGCGAGGACGGGTAGGGGGACAGCTTGCTGATGAGCGGCGTCAGCAGGTCGGCGTAGCCCGTCTTGGCGGGCTTGGACACGCGGTCCACGTGGATGTTGAGCTGCTTCTGCTCGAAGGCGCAGGAGAAGACGCCGGCCGACAGGTTCTGCATCCAGGAGAGCAGGGACAGGTCCAGGTCGTCGCAGCCGTTGCCGCACAGCATGTCCACGCCCAGGAGCACCTCGCCCTCCGTGATCTCCTCGCCGGTGGCCTTGCTCTGCGACGCGGGGGGGGGGGGGGGGGGGGGGGGTTGGGGACAGAGAGACAGAGTCAAGGGAGCGACGGGCGGTGTGCACCGATTGGTTATGTTAAGTCACACCCCTTTTTTTAGGAGGGATTCCTCGGGTGATGGGGGCCGAGATCTACAGGGGGGCAATGTTTAGTCTATGGTCCAACTTTGGTGCAACGTCATGTTTCAATAGTTAAGAACTCATAACCTTTAATACCCTGTTGAATCAACCTGAAAATGGACTTTTATTTGGTTTTCCATTTGTTTCATTGTTAACTTATTTGTTCCTTCTCCCGGTTATTGCCGTTTTGCACCATAAGCGCTGCATCAAGATTATTCTTCACAAAGAACAGATTCTGTTACTCAAGCTTAAGCGCTCCACGAATTCCCAGCATTTTATGCTGAGCAGCATTTATTATTTCTAGATCTCAAGGGGCTTTGAAGAGGTCCTTTCGGGTTCCCTACCTGGCAGAACTCCACGCAGCACTCGTACAGGACTCCCTTGAGGAGCAGCTGGAAGAGGCGGTTCCCGCTGGCCTTGAACCCGGCCTCGCTCAGCTTCCTGTCGGCGGGGATGAACTCTGCCACCATGTTGCAGGCCTCCTCGAAGCAGTGCACCCGCGCGGTGCTGGGGTTCCAGTCCTGAGAGGACACACAGGACTCATTAGCAGCACACGCAGTTGTTGTTTCATGTGATCCTGACCTGAACTGTTTTTATAATATCAAACTAAAACATAATCCGGTCGGCCAAGGGATAACTCTCCTCTTTATCTTCGCCGAGTGGTATTGTATTGTGATCCACATGGAATGATATAATAACACACAACATTAAAGTCTGGATAAACAGTAACATATCACCTCAACTCTATGCCAACATAAGATTTTGTAGATCATAGTTTACGAGACACTTTGTGTTGTGTGCATAAGACCCAATATGTCAATATAGTATAGCCATACATGCTTTGATATCATCAGGGTTTGTCTACTGCACTGTTTATAGCAAACATCAGTCCCACGACAGCAGGCCAGCGGCTGACCTTGAACTCTGCGTGGTTGGTGAGCCGCGGCAGGGTCAGCAGCAGACACAGTTTGCTGTAGTCGTCCTTACAGGGGCAGAACTCCTCCAGGGTGTGGAGACACTTGACGGCCTCCTGCATGGTGAACTCCAACTGAAGTGCACAAACATGACTTTAACATTGACCATCGACAGAGTCTGAAGTCCAACTGGAACACAAGTCCAGTTACAGTAACATAGTCAGGTTAAAGTGCTACAGTGGTAGAACAAAGAGCAGTGTGTAGTGAATCCAGATGACTGGGGTTTTATTTTAATCTTTTGTTGCTGATGTAAACACTGGCTGGGATATTTTTAACCACACCTACCACACAGACTCACTCTTCTCATGTTCTGACACTGAATGGTTGGAATGGAGTGGACACTGGACTCTGGCCTTTATAAAGCCATTGTATCTTTAATATGACTAAATGCATGCAGTGTTTAGAAAGAAGAACGTCCAACTTGTTGGAAGTTGTACTATGTATTTTCTTTTTTAAAAGGGTATAACAATGGTAATTTGAACTGTGTATTGGCACAGAATAAATGTATTTTCTACAAGAAATTCTAAATGTCTGCCTGCATAAAGATTTGAATTGTAATTGATGAGCTGTTTGATGAGCTGTATGGGCTGTACTGCACTAGGTTAACATGCTAGTACTGCACTAGTGTAACATGCTAGTACTGCACCAGTGTAACATGCTAGTACTGCACCAGTGTAACATGCTAGTACTGCACCAGTGTAACATGCTAGTACTGCTCTAGTGTAACATGCTAGTACTGCACCAGTGTAACATGCTAGTACTGCTCTAGTGTAACATGCTAGTACTGCACTAGTGTAACATGCTAGTACTGCTCTAGTGTAACATGTTAGTACTGCACCAGTGTAACATGTTAGTACTGCACCAGTGTAACATGCTAGTACTGCTCTAGTGTAACATGCTAGTACTGCACTAGTGTAACATGCTAGTACTAATCTAGTGTAACATGCTAGTACTGCTCTAGTGTAACATGCTAGTACTGCTCCAGTGTAACATGCCGATGTTCTGCGTGAGAGGGAGAGCTGACTCACGTGCTGCGGCTCGTCCTCGGCCGACATGGCGTTGTTCACACACAGAGCCTCCAAGAACTTCTGCTTCAGCACGATGTAGCGGAACCTGATGCACCAGAAAAGATGATGAGACCCAAATACTGACCGGCACTGGTGCCACCCCACTGCAGAGCACTACTCAAATGAAAAGGTATTCAGCACTTAGTTTGTAACAATGAATGCATTATTAACACTAGGCACCAACAGTTCAGACATTTATAAGGGTATAGAATTATAATTCTAGGAATTAGGATAAGCATTTCTTCTGGGATAGTGTTCAGTATCTCCGAAAAACTATTATTCATTTATTTTTAATAATTCAAAACATCCTGTAACATCAGTGTTTCCCACACATTGACGAGACTATGGCGGCCCGCCATAGTCTAATTTCGGCCGCCATAGTCTCTGCGTGCACATGAATTATTATTATTATTAAAAAAAAATTTTTTTTTTTTTTTTTTTGCTCAGGCGAAGTTTGAGCAACAATCGCTCCCCCCCCCCCCCCCCGTCAACAATCGCTCCATACCCCCCCCCCCCCCCCCCCCCCCCCCCGTCAACAATCGCTCCATACCCCCCCCCCCCCCCCCCCCCCCTCCCCGGTCAACAATCGCTCCATACCCCCCGTACCCCGTCAACAATCAACAATCGCCCCATACCAGCCCCCTTCCCCCCCCCCCCCCATAGTCTCCAAAATTTCTGTGGGAAACACTGAACATTATACATCCACAGTGTCATAAGAGAAGGAGAATCAAACTCATTCACCTTTTTCCATCAAACTTTTCCATGCACTCTAATGGCTGAATGAACTGCAGCACCTCGTCCCACTGGCCATCAAGAACCAGTTGCCTGAAACACACACACAGACACACACACACACACACACACGCAAACGCACACATGCATGCAAACACGCATGCAAACAAGCCCCAACAGTCACACACACACATTGATTAGCAAACATTCAAAATCTATGACTAAACGTTCAACAACTTGGATGAAAGACCAAAAGGAAAGGGGTTTTGTACATTATCTTCCAGCTATACCAGAGGTCAAAGTGCCTCAAATTAATCTGACGAGGAGCACCAATTCAAATCTGCAGGGTGGCATTAAACTGTTGTTTATGATAGAAAAAGTGTCAGATGCCATCGAAAACTAATCATAGGGATGCGTGTTATTGTTCTGTTTCCTTTATCTGTATCCATCTGTTCTTTCATTCGCTCTGAATGAATCTACGATGACATAACATAGCAATGATCCGTACTCCAGCGCACAAAGGAAGGGGGGGTTTGTTGTTGATTCTGGATTGTATTTCTTCTTTCTACCTGAGGAAGAGCATGTCATCAGAGTACAGTCCGTTGATGACGCCACTCTCCTTCTCCAGGGCCAGCATGCTGATGTGTAACTTCCGGGAGTTGAGGAAGTCCAGGATCACCTTGATGATCTCCACCTCCTTCACGTTGATGGTTTCTTCCGCTGTCATGATGACGACGGGCTGCCCAAGATAGGACACCAAATCAAAAAGCGAAACTCATAACTCCAAAGGTTGTTTGCTATGTATATGTTATCATTTACTCGAATAAATGACTACTCAATTATATGTGGGGATCATAACAAAGATTCATTATGCAATGAAATGATTCAGATTAAATAAATAATATATATATTCTAGCTACTGATAGTGGCCATTCATCTAAACAGATCTAATGTTATGTGTGTATTTTTGCCGCCATTTGATACAAACTGATTTAGACCTATCAAAATAAATTTGACTTAAAAATATATGTAAAATAAAAATAATGTTACCCTAAAACCACTAAAACAATGGCAGGCATTACCAGAATTCAGTGTGCGACTGAAACAGATTTCTGGTGATAATTACATACAACAATTGTGGTTCTCATCTCAACAAAAACAGTAATAAGCTCTCTCTTTGTGACCAGAATATCATAAGCAAAAAATGCAGTATGTTATTCAGATATAGATCAACTAATCACAGAAAACCAAACATGGGATACTCTTTGTTTATTATATCAGTGTATAGACCGAGCATATGCTGAACTACAGGGTAATAAGTTGTCCATGCAGGAGAGCAACAGACTGCAACGTAACTGGGAGGAATGTACCTTCGTGAGGTAACGTTAGGCAACGTTAGACTACGAAAACAAGGCTGCCCTCAACAGCATTTAGGTCTTCTAACACTAATTTCCTTGGCTTGGTTTCAGTTATTACACTGTCAAAACAACATAGCTACCCAGCGGTTGATGTATTCATTATGGTGAGATAATGCAGGAGGGTGCATTGCTTCAGATTGATTAGCCTAGCTAAGCTAATAACACTGTCACTGATGCACAAGTCCCTATAAGAAGCTTATCTACTTGTTACATAGCGAATTAAGCGGAAACCCTCAAATAAATCCATCAAAACAAGGAGAAGTTCTTAAACGATTCAAACTAAATGTCCTGAACTGTTGCGACGAAAGGGCCATGCACACTGAACAGAAGAAGCCAGGCCAAGAAGCATTGAAGACGGGCATCCTCCGCTAGCCGGTCGGGCGGGGTGGGGACTGACAGCTTTGCCCATGTCGTACGCGGTTGGAAATAAGGGCGATTAATGCTTACCTCTTTCTAAAAATGCATGAGACGAAAACAAGAGCGTACTGGGCTGTTGACGCCAAACGCCGTGACGATGGTATAGCTCGGGGTGGTCAGAGTACGTCTGCTGCTGCGTTGGTGGCTCTCCTCTCCTCTCTGTCCGCCTCGGCTGCTCCTACTCGATGTTTGCCTTCTGCTGCTGCTGCGGCGCGGGGCCGTCCCTCCACCCAGCCCGCCGGTTGTCAAGAGAACAGCCCTAGTCAACCAATCAACACAGGGCTCCCCCTCAACCTGAGCCCCCTGGATAACTTTCCCTTTGAATTTAGAAAATGTATCTGAAGATCTGACCTTCATGTTTGCTTATTGTAATGATGAAAGTGTCATCAAAATGGCATTGTGCCTGTGTGTGTGTGTGTGTGTGTGTGTGTGTGTGTGTGTGTGTGTGTGTGTGTGTGTGTGTGTGTGTGTGTGTGTGTGTGTGTGTGTGTGTGTGTGTGTGTGTGTGTGTGTGTGTGTGTGTGTGTTTGTACGTGCGTGTGTGTGCCTTTATGCAGACATTTAACTATAACTAAACAGAAAATAATGAATTAGACACAAGGATGACAGTTGATAGTTGGCAATTTAATAGCTCAAATTAATAGAAAATAACAAGGTCCATAAACGTCTTGATGAATTAAAAACAAAATGAAATCAGGTTGGAAAAATAGTAAGACTTTAAACTCCTCGAATCCGATCACTCTGTGCTGCTGAAGTTATCACTCTAGAGCACGAATTAGGACTTCACACCAGGTCCTTTTTTTCCAAGCTACACGCTGAACACTGTTCTGTTTCCTTTACAATTGTGCTGACAAACCCTCCAACGGTAAATGCAGCTTACAAAAAATACTTTCATATGACAAAATATATATGTACAGTGTAAACACATAATACATGGATATATGCAAAAAGGAAAATTAACATGTAACGATGCACAAATAAAACCAACTGCATGTCGGTGTTAGAGTGGGAATATGGTTAGAAGGTTCAGTGAGCAATTAGGTCAACTATGTTGGATCATCTACTGCTATTATTGTTGCTAACGATCTGGTATATACACGTTTGATTTAGGTTTAGGTTGTGAATTTCAATGTATTTAGGGGGGCTTTATCCACAGCAAAGTGACTAATTTAATGCACAGAATGCAACGTGATTAGAATTGTATTAACTCTCAATAGATTGCACAGATTAAGGACACAGTGGAGGGGTGTCTAATCACAATTGTGTTATCAACACTGGTGAACGATCACACTGCTTTTTCAGTACGACAAAAGGCCCTATGATACATTATATATGCTAAGGATGAACGATTAAAGCTACTCAAAAGGTGACTAATCAGTCATTCATTTTGAATGAAATATCAATTATGTACAAGCATATTGAACTCATAAACATTACGTTCATTGTGTTACTCAGATAAAAACATCATCCCCAAAATGCCTTGTGTCAGACAGTCAAAGCATTATTGTGAAATGAAATAAATTAAACAAGTCGGTTGTAGGTGCTTTCCAGAGTAAGTTTCATGATAAAACACTAAATGATTTCATCCTCATCATCATAATCATTCTCATCCTCATCATCATCACCATCATCATACACTCAATGGAAAGTTACGGCAATTCAACAACTTGAGGTATTTCCCTCAATCTTGGCACTTAACCATTCATACACATTTAGACCGTTCCATTCACCTTGTACAATGCATTCTAAGTGCTAATACAAAAAAAAGTTCTCACATTCTCTCTCTTTCGTTAAAACTCCCAAACCATTTCCTCCTGGAAATGGTGGAGAAGATGTGTGAGTAAGGGGAGGGGAGAGGGAAAAACGCTCACATCACAACAGAGTCTGCGACAGGCATGTACACCGCCACCCACCAGACTTTACCCCGCAGGCTTCTCCGTCAGAGACACACAACAAGCATAAGGCCACACATGATCAACTCAGAATAACCAAACTGCCTCTAACTGAGGAGTGACATTCAGTGCTTCAGCGGTACTACAAGGTAAGGCAAAGGTCCATCGCCTCTTCTTCACTTTCGTTTTTTTGGCACAGAAGAACATGGATACACATGCCAACACAAGTATACACACACACGCACACACACACACACACACACACAGACAGACACACACACATACAGTACACCGCCCTCATTGAAAAGTCTTAGTTGTCCCACTCGGTTCTGTTAACTGCGATGCCCTTTTGTTGAAGCTCTCCGTCCTACATTCCAGTTGCCAAGTCAACAGCCACGTGGCCCTTGGATGAAAAAAATATTTACACCAAGCCCCCATTCATACGGGTAATCCTGATGAACGAGAGATGTCTTTTTCGTGTGCGTGCGTCTGTGTGTGTGTGTGTGTGTGTTCAGTCCTGCGCTACTTGGGCTGCAGTTTTTTGGGGGTGCTCTGCTTCTTGGTCTGCCACAGGTGGCCGGCGATGGTGACGGCGTCCACGCTGGCCGACATGGTCTTGGCCGGGATTTGGCTGAACTGCTTCCTGTCCGAGTTGTACTTGTACAGGCCCTCCACCATCTTGGTGGTGATGCTCTTGGGGCCGATGCCGGCCAGCCTGGTCATCTCCTCCGACTCGGGGCAGTAGGTGTACACCGACCTGAACTGACACCCGGCGTCGCGGAACAACACCAGGAAGTTGTTGGCCTCCGACTTCTCCATTTCCTGCAGTAGTTGGACAACGGATATAGAATGGAACATGTGAGGATGAGAAGGGGGTTTGTCACCAGTGTTGGACTAATCGTTTGATTTCCTCCCATACTTACAAAGTCAATATGTTTGTCAAATAGAGCATATTATAGACTCAAACATGAACCAAGGAAAATACCAAAACTCACATCCAGTATCTTGTTCTTCTGTCCTTCGTTGACCTTGCCCGCCAGGCAGCAGTGAGCCAGGGCGTTCTGTATGATGTGTTTGTTTGATTTGGCACTTGGTTCCTTGTACAACTTGGGTCCTGTGGGGGAAACACAGTGCATCTGCCTTAGAAAACAACTACACTTAACTTAAACTATCCATACGCTATATAAATCTGCCCTAGTCTTAGGAACAAGGTCCTTTGTGCTGTGATAAACAGGTATGTATCGTACGATTCCTAATTCCCTGGGTTTGGGATGGAGCAGTGGCTCCCTGTGTACCTGTGTACTCTGTGTTGGAGGGCGTGGAGGAGGTGGTGGACTCAATCTCCCAGTCTTTCTCTCCGTTGCGGCTTCCAGCTGACGGACAGGAAGAAAAGCCCCCCGCGGAGTCGGGCCTGGATGGACGCCACAACAAACACAGGCATTACATGTCGGAATGCAAACAACCGAAGAAACATATTTTTTAATAAGAAAAAACAACAACAAACACAACAAACACAACAAAACAAAAAAACAAGGGGTCGAAAAAAGGCAGAGCAGACATGCAGACGATATCAGTGGCACGAGACAACGAAGACCAGCGAACACATATAGCAGCAGAGAGAGCGGCAGCCAAACCGGGTCATACACTGTGCACTGCGCTCTCAGCCGGGCCTGTTCTCTCTCACTGTACACAGCCAGCCTTAGCGCAGTAAAGCGTGGAGACATAATCAGACGTGTTCAGCAAAGCGTGGACCGAAAGCCCTTATAGCGAGGCCAGATTGAGAGGCATGGGAGGCAGACTGCAGAAGTCCTGGAAGGAGGCACACACAACCATAGGGCTGGAAGCATCGGGGGAAGCCGGCGCGGGAGGGAATGATGCACGCAGCAGCCAGAGAGAGCAGCACTACAGAGGGCAAGGGTTACTTTCTATTCATCAAGAGCAAAGGAGCAGTGGAAGCAGCATAGGCAATGGCGTGGCAGGTTTTGAGAGCAGCACAATGAACTGTCAACCTTTTTTGATCCATCTGTTTCATTTCACACACATCACTTGTGTGAGGGCTGTTATGACTGCTGTTGTCTGCCGCCGGTGACACATGGTATCAAGAGAATGGACGGCGTGGTGGAGGGATGGAGTAAAGCTCTGCTAGGTGTGGATGGAGCTGCTTCTCTTGTGAACGGTCTAGGCGGGTAACGGCCGGTTTGACTAGTTCTGTTGTGCCTTACTAACCTTCCCTTTCTTTCTTTGGGCGAGCTAAGAAAGAACGATATATGACAGGAAGCTACTTTATTGCCTCTGAGGGGTTGCGTGCAAAACAAGAGGTAGAGGATTAGACAGTGTGGGATATCAGATGGTAACACACACGTCGCTTGCAAGGGAGGACAATGAAAAATGACTGTCAGGTTATGGGATGGGTTATTGCTGTACTAGTTCAACTGTGGTATATTTCATTGGAACAACAATGAAAGGAACAGTTGCATATATTATCACCGGCAGTTGAAGATTATACAATGTTGCTTGATTATAGTGACATTGTCGACAATAGGAAGAGGGTCATTTCAGTACTATATAGTTTCCTATATGAACAAACAAATAGCACAGGGATGACCAGAGACGGTAGGAGGGATGTTTGAATGAGGAAGGATCATTAGAAAAAGGCACTATTGCTTGATTATTTAGTTTCGACATACATTACTCAAGCAACCTAAACACGCAACTAAATGCTTAAAGCTCCAGTGTAGGATTTAGTAGCAACTAGCGCTAAGGTGTCAGATTGCAACCAACTGAATTCGCCCCTGTCACCCCTCCCTTTACAACCACTACAGTGGCCTGTACTGGCCTCTAATGTATAAGCTATTTTTTGTTGCTAAAAAAGTGTACATTCTAATCCACCATGGTTGATTTTTGATGCCTCTATCCGGCAAAAAAAATCCCTTTAACCATCACAATTAGGTTTGTCACCATGGTCACAAGTCATGTTGAAGGACAAGGCAGAACTAGATAAATACTACTTAATAGCCTATTAACACACAGTCCTCTTATTGTATCAAAAGTGGTGGATAATACATTCATAGACGTGTAATTATCACTATATGTTATATGCATTCGCCATTAATCTTGATAGCAGGCGGCACTATAAGCTAATGTTTATTTGCTCTGCAGCGTGTGACATAGATTGCTTTTGATAACATGACAGTGTGCGTTTAGTTTTGGATACAGTTTAGTTTCGGATACAAACTTTCTCAGAAAGAGTGATAGCCTACTTTAACCGAACAGGGAATCAACCCCAAAAAGCCTCCAGAACATGGATGCATTAAATAATACACACCCACTTCATATTAATAAGAATCCCCCTTGTTTGCAAACTGTCATTTGCTAGAGTATTTTACACTCAGATTAAAAAGTGTTAAAACTCTAAACATGTAAGATATTTTGTAGGAAGGACGGAGCATGCTTGTCTTCACAGGCACAGTGAAGTGGTCTTTGATGTCCACGTTCGATAGAGGCTTAAGCTTCTTGGGGAACTTATCCAATTCTACGAACCTCACCTTTAATGTATTATTCCGTTGGGGCCAATTCACATTTTACTCGTTTACAGGAGAAACAAAATTACAATTATTGTTTACCTGGGAGTTTTCCTGTTGTCTGATTGGTTGCTTTCATTGTCACCGAGGTTCAGGGAGGCCAGGGAGACACTGGAGACGGAATACCCACGAGGACGCACCCCTACAACCACAACACCAAGGGTCAGGATGGCTGAGTGTGTTTGTGCTATTGCTAGTGTTGTGCAACAGGCGTGCATGTGGCTGCTCACCTGCTGCCCTGACTGGGGGCTTGGGCGACTCCACAACGTCCCGGTGGATGGATTTAGGGCGGGGCTTTTTCTTCAGGCTTCCTGAGCGGGGCTTGATGACGTCGTTCATGTCGTCCATCAGCTTGAGCTGTTTCCTCCTCAAGTACTCGTTCTTGATGTAATCCCTCCTCGCTTTCTCGTCGTCCTTCTTCTGCAGCTCCTCCTCCGCCCTCAACCTAAGACACGGATGACCCTTTAGTTTGAAGGATGTTTTCTTCCGCCACTCGGGAGGGCTTGTGGCGGGAGAGGAGTGGGGTGGGGAGGAGAGGAGGAGGAGAGGTAGAAGATGAGAGGATAGGGGAGAAGGAGAAAGAGAGAAGAGGTCATGAGAGAGGAGGAGAGAGAGAAGATGAGAGGGGAGGGGAGACGAGAGGATGTGAGGAGAGGAGAGGAGTATAGAAGGAAATAAAGGGAGTAGAGGAGAGGGAAGAAGAAGAGGAGAGCGGAGAAGGAGAAAACGAGAAGAGGTGAGGAGAGGAGAGGAGAGAGAGAGAAGATGAGGGGTGAAGGGAGAGGAGAGGAGGAGAGGTAACAGAGAGCAGACTGACCTTGCAGCCTCCTTCTTCTCCTCCTGTTCCTGTTCCTGCTGTACTTTCTTCTCCTGCGCCTCCTTCTCCCTCCTCAGCCTCTTCTCCAGCAGAGCTTCTCTCTTGGCTGCCATGTCCTCTTGACCTTTGGCATCATCCTGGTTGTGGGGGTGGGTTGTGTGTGTGTTTTTTATGTTATATGTTAATGAAATTGGCGAATCAATAAGTATCAGACAACAACTCAATAAACATCCCAAACAGCAGCAACAACCCGCAGCCAACAGCAGCAAAAATCGATGTATTGAATTTCACAAATTGTGTATGAATGAAGCCGAGGTGAAGCCCAAACGCACCTTAAAGAAGAATCCACAGCACATCTTCTGGTCATCTCCGTAGGCATCTCTCCCCGCACCTCCATCCAACGCTGCCTCTTCCTCTGTGTCGTCCTTCTGGAACAGGGGCACCTCCCTCAGGTCTCTCCTGCCCGGGTCGCTCTGCTCCGCCGTCCCCTGCCGCCGGCCGTGCCCCTGGTGGTTCGCCCCCGGCTGGCTCCGCACCTCCGACGAGATCACCCCCTCGGTCGCCTTCCCCGCCGCCGCCACCTCCCGCCGCTCCCCGGGGTCGGGCTCGGCGTCGGCTCCTTTGGCGGGAGGCCGGAGAGCGCCCGCACTCTGCCTCGGCCCCTCCTCCGGGTGCTTGTCCCTCTGCTGGGGGTCCAGGGGGTCCTGGGGGTCCAGGCTGTCGAGGGCCAGGGGGCCCTCGTCGTGACCCAGGTAGGCGAAGGAGCTGGTCTGGGTCTGGCTGGGGCTGAAGCGCCGCAGCCGGGGCAGGCTGTCCACCGAGGTGGGGGTGTTGAGCATGCGGCTGAAGGGCGTGACCTTCAGGTCGTTGGGCCGCGGGGTGCGGGGCGTCCTGGCGTGGAAGGAGGCCGGGCGGCGCTTGAGCCCGGCGGGGGAGCGGTGCGGGGCGCGGGGCGACCCCGACGAGGACAGGATGGGAGACAGGGACCCCATGGAGCCACGGCCCGACCCCCGGCCCACCACGCTGCTGCTGCGCAGCTCTCTGAGCTGTCTGTTGGGGGAGGAGGAGGAGGAAGAGGAGGAGGAGGAGGAGGAAGAGGAGGAGGAGGAGGAAGAGGAGGAGGAGGAGGAGGAGAAGGAGGAGGAGGAGGAGGAGGAGGAGGAGGAGGAAGAAAAGGAGGAGGAGGAAGAGGAGGAGGAGGAGAAGGAGGAGGAGGAGGAGGAAGAGGAAGAGGAACACGTCTTACTATTGGAATGCACCAATCTAATCCATGTGGCTCAGTAGGTAGAGAGGGTTGGCTGGTAACCAGAAGGTTGTGAAGATGTGAAGATTGTGGAGGTGTCCCTCATCAAGACCCCTCACCGTGACTGCTCCTGACGGGCTGGCTGTAGCCATGCATGGTCGACGCCGCCGTCGGTGGGATGAGGTGAATGTGTGTATGAATGGCTGAATGTGAGGCGATATTGTGAAGCACTTTCAGTGGCAACTGGTTAGAAAAGTGCAATATAAATGCAGTCCATTTACCGTGCACCATTTACCATGTGTTTAAATATCAGCCAGGCTCAAATGTATTCCTGTTGACCTTGCATTGGTGTCGATGTTTCATCATATCCAATGACAAAAGTACATCATTCATTTAACAAAATCGTTTGTTAATCCAATAGCAGTGAATCCACAGTGTAGCGTGTGAGTCTGTCCCTGACTCCCCCTCAGCCTGGTACCTATGTGGGGAGGGGGCCGGAGGCGGGATGACCCAGGCCTGCTGCTCCCTCATGGACATGATGGTCTCCTGCTGCTGGGCCAGACGCTGCATCTCCGTCTGCAGGAAGCCCAGCGACGTGTTCAGCCTCTCGATGGAGCGCGTGTACTCCGTGATGTCGATCTCCCCAGAACCCACGCCTGATAGAGCAGGGGAAACATCAACCAATCAATCCTTCAGTGCATTAAATGGGTAAGGGATCCAGCACTTCACCTCCTGGCCAGCAGGGGGGTTCTATCTATGAATAATCTCCAGTCAACCTCATGTTAGCTTTTTGGTTACGTTTGTTTTGGTATTTAACTCTTGTCCTTTTCATTGCACAGTCAACCTGGCCTTTTTGTTGCTCGGTCTTCACAAGCCTCCTGGAGTTAAGTTTGTTTAGTTTATTTAGTATATTGTCTGCAACAAGGTAAAAAGGCAATTGTCTCAATGAGGAGAGTTGCATTGTACTTAGCCTCAAGCAACCAAGAGGATGTTCGCATTATGACCTCTTTGTCGCTTAATAAAACTAAGCTCTTGTCTGATTGTATTTAATGATGATAAACTCACAAATGTACACCTGGAATGCCCTATATTCATCAATAGGGTAATCTGTAAGCAATTAGCCCTTACAGCTACAATAGCATTATATTATAGCATCTCACTAGTTTATATTCACAGTCCCAGGCAAGGTACACATCTAACATAATTAAAGAAGTCTCTGTATGTATGTATGTACAGTATGTCTGTCTGTCCTTCGAGTTTTCTCCTTCTCCTCTTTCCTCTTCTTGTTCCCTCTCCTCTACACCCCTTATTTCCTTCTATCCTCCTCTCCTCTCCTGTCCTTCGAATACAGTATGTCTGTCTGTCATCCGATCTCACACTTGGCAGGTTAATTACAGAGGCCCCAAGGAACCGCAGTGTTTAGTTTGAGGGGGTTTGGATGAGCGGTTCTAGAGAAAGCTGCAACCTCGACCCGTTCCGAAGAGGCAGGGAAGTTGCAGTGTCTCTGCATGTCTGTCTGGCTTTCCTTCGATTTTCTTGACAACCATTCATTTAATCGATTTCACAATTGGCGGGTGTGTTGTTCATGAGCGAGGGAAGTGCAGGTTGAGTTTGTTGTTTGGATGAGCGGTTTTTGAAGAAAATACAGAAGGGCAGGACAGGCACATTTTTAACAGGCACTGCACTTCAAACAAAATACAAAATACACATACACAGCGGTAATGTTTGCTGCTCTGTGATTTTGTACAGATTATATTATTGAGAAACTTTTAAAAGTAATTTTTGAGTTGTTTTTCTATTTTTGTTATTGACTTTTTGCCTCTTTCTTGTTTTCACTACTACCAGTCAACAGCCTTTTTGTGTCTGCATGTATCTCTGCACGTGTGTTCCGCACGCATCAAACTTACACACTTTAAGGGAACCTACCATCTTCACAGGGGGACTTTAAGGGGACCTACCGTCTTCACAGGGGGACTTTAAGGGGACCTACCGTCTTCACAGGGGGACTTTAAGGGGACCTACCGTCTTCACAGGGGGACTTTGAGGGGACCTACCGTCTTCACAGGGGCACTTTAAGGGGACCTACCGTCTTCACAGGGGGACTTTAAGGGGACCTACCGTCTTCACAGGGGGACTTTAATGGGACCTACCGTCTTCACAGGGGGACTTTAAGGGGACCTACCGGCTTCACAGGGGGACTTTAAGGGGACCTACCGTCTTCACAGGGGGACTTTAAGGGGACCTACCGTCTTCACAGGGGGACTTTAATGGGACCTACCGTCTTCACAGGGGGACTTTAAGGGGACCTACCGTCTTCACAGGGGGACTTTAAGGGGACCTACCGTCTTCACAGGGGGACTTTGGCGCTGCTCCGTCGGGCTTGCACCTCTCTGCCCGGCCCAGGCTGGCGAGCTCGCTGGGCTCCCTGGGAGCGGGCTCTGGCTCTGGCTCTGCTTCCGCTGCTGCTGCCAACTCCGTGCTGTGACTGCTGACCGGGGAGGTGATGCCTTTCCTTCGCACCACGTTGAGGAAGGCTGTTCTGCCCATCCTCTGGCGGTGGCGCGTGAAAGCTGCCTCCACCTTTTTAAAGTAAAAGAAGCACTGATTTATAAATGCTATTCATCCCATCTTTTATTCACCCGTGCATCCAATTTTTTCTTCAATTCGTCGATACATATGTCGTTTGATTCATTAATTGATTTATCCATTAAATCAACCATTCTGCACATCACGCATTTATCCAGCCATTTATGAATTTATATAATCACCCAAATTATTCAATGTATCCATAGATAAATTGATCCAGTCTTCCTTTATTAATCTATTCATCCATCCACTCATCCATCCATCTCTGCTGGCCACGCCCTGCCTCACCTTCTTCTTCTGGGCCTCTATGGCCCGGCGTTTCTCCTCCAGCTTCATCTTGAGGTGCACCATCTCTGAGGCCAGCAGGTGGGTGGGGTCCCTGGGTGAGGGCGTGTTTGGAGAGCTGATGGGCAGCGGGGGACCAGCGCTCTGCAGAGGAAGCACAAGTTTAATCGTTCTTTAAATTCAGACGGACCAGTTATTCTCTTAAATATGAATTTCTACAGATACTTTATGTGAAAACTGTAAAACCCGAAGGTATTGTACTGCATTAAAAATATTGAAAACTTCGCATATATATACACATAGAGTATGCAGGCAGGGCAAACATGAAATATCCATAACTATATAGTTGCTCGTGAAAATGCTGCGTTTTTCCCCATATTGAAAACGAACAACGCGGTAATCCCTGTGTTATCATAAATAGTGAAAGTGTGCCAGGACACAGCCGGGAGGGCGGTTCCGGCCGGTGGTGGCTCCTCACCTCGAGGGACAGGGCTCTGGCGGGCCGCGGGTAGGACAGGTTGAGCTCGGAGCTCTCTGGCGTGGTCCCCCCGCTGCTCCTCCCTTCCAGCTTCCTGAACTTCTGCTCGGCGAAGCTGGTCATGCGGACCACCCCCGACCCGCCGGTGGAGGAGGAGACGGGGCTGACGGTGTGGGACCTGGGCAGCGTGGACCCCGCCCGGGGCCGGAGGGGGCTGCTCCTCTCAGCCCCCTCCCCTCTCTCCCCTACGGGGTGGGCGTCGTCGGCGGGCCCGCCCCTAGCACCCCCTCCTCCTCCGTCTCCTCCTCCCCCCCCCACAGACCTGTCCTGCCTGTTGGGCAGCGGGCAGGAGCGGGTGGTGGTCTCGTAGTCCGGGTCGATGTCTGAGTAGTCCCTCAGGGAGGAGGAGTCCTCGTCCAGGCTCTGGATGTCCTCCGTCCTCACGTGGATGCCCGTGTCCACCTCGTCCGTGGACAGGGAGCTGGGCTCGCGCTCGGCCTTGGCGGGAGAGCACGGGTCTTGGCCCAGGCCGGGGGGCCCCTGGCGGTCGGGGGCCTCCCCCCCGTGGAGGAAGAAGCCGTTGTCCGGGGCCCCGAGGCCCAGGCTGGCGTGGGGCCGCTCGTTGTCGTGGATGATCTTCAAGGCCTCCTCGATGCTGGGGGGCGTGGTGGGGCTGATGCGGCCGCCGTGGTTGCCGTGGTTACCGTGGTGGGGGCCGTCCGGGATCCCGCCGTTGGAATACCTGGAGTGAAGGGATGGTGTCCATGTGTCAACACATTGGATAAATAAAATAAAATAAAAGAACAGCGAGAATATCTTTCAGAAACGATGGCTTCTGTTTCATCGAAATAAACACTCCCACATTTGGAGTTCCACAAAGACTCCTGTACCTGCTTTGGTTCTTGATCGAGAACGTGTTGTTCCGCCCCAGGGGCTTCTGGGAGCCGTAGTCCTCCTCCTCCTCGGCGATGTGTCTGCTGTCCTTCTGTCCGTTCACGGCGACGGGCACGAGGGACTGGTGGCGCTTCAGGCCACCGCCGCGCGTTGCATAGTGAACTTTGAACCCCAGACCGTCGGAGCTGGCCGAGCGGGTCATGCCGCCGCGGTGGGAGGAGCCTTCCCCGGACAGCCCTGATAGGTCGCCGTCCAGCGGGATCTCAAAGGAAATCCCGCGTGATCTAAAATAGAAAAATAAATGACGGTTCATTATCGGTGAGGGCCGCAGTAGCTCAGGGGGTAGAGCGGGCTGACTGGAAACCGGAAGATTGCTAGTTTGATCTCCGGCTCCTCGAAGGGTCGAGGTGTCCCTTAGCAAGGTTCCTGACGAGCTCACTGTCGACGTGCGCGGTTGACTCCGCCGTCGGTGTGTCAATGAATGGATTGGAAGTCGCTTTGGATATAACCTTCAGTAAAATCACCTAAATGTGACCCTTCTTTGGACATAAACAATTTGGACATGTAGTAAGGTGGTGTTGATGTGCTCACCGGTTCTCTTTGGGCCACGTCCCCACGCAGCCTTCCATATACGACATGGAGGTGGATCGTTTCATTGCACCTGCAATAGAGTTTCCACCATGAGAACCAACCCAAACAGAATGCATGCTCTGATTAAAGGTGGATCAGAGTGAGCTTGGGTTATGAGCTGAAAGCGGGTGATGAGGGTACATCGGCGGGCGCTGCTCAATATGCAGGAACCTCTTTAGCGAACTTCTGCACACCTTTGAGAACCAGACCTGTGGATGTTCGACGTCCTTAGCTCAGGTTCAAGCTGATGGACGTCTTTTTTGATTGTGTGTGTTTGTGTGTGGATCTGTGTGTGTGTGTGTGCGTGAGTTGGTGCGTGTTTGTGTGTCTTTATCTGTGGGTGTGTGTCTGTAGTGTGAAGGCCGGGCACATGCCGTTGTCTGCGTGGTTGCGTTTGGTCGAGTGATGAAGGGGGTTGATGAAGACGCATTAGAGTGAATTATATCACCGTGGTCACCTTCAGTAGGGGTGGGCTCTGGGCTGGCTGGGCGGTCTGCATAGCTCTCTTTGACGGGGCTGGACACTGGCGCCATGCTCCTGGTCGCTGGGACCGGATCACAAGCTGTGGAGAAGAGGAGAGGTAGATAACGGAGGAATATGCAGCGAGCAGCAGTTATTGATCACTCCGCTGCTTGGTATGCAGTCGTGTTACCTTGTGGGTCGAACACCCTCGGCTGTACGAAGGAGGGCTTTACCACTTCAAACCACCAGAAGAGCTCTGCCATAAACACTAGGTAGTTACTCTGTAACACACACACACACAGACACACACAGACACACACACACACACACAAACATACACACACAAACACACACAGACACACACAATGTTAGGCAATAGTCTTTTAGACGTTGTAGGAACAGAACCCCCCACTAGGTGTCTCTGTTGAGCGCTACTTGAGCTATAGTGACAACATGCTGCACATTAATGCCTCAACAAGGTCATGGCTTGGAAACGGTAGCTAGGCAACAAGGTGTGTGTGTATGTGTGCATGTGTGTGGGTATACTTAAAAACCATTATGCCTTAACTATTTTACAGTACAGTTTAGATGGGTCTCAGGCATAAGTCTGAGTTTGTACATCTCTTCGGATAGTTCACCCAATCACAAACACAAACCCCCCTGCTCAAAAACACCACTGCTTCCGATGTATATCTTATCTAGAGCCTTTCTGGACGTCCTTGAACCATCTTACACTGAGTGGCATAAACAGAATATGTATTTAACTGAATTCATTGAATGCACACACACACACACACACGCACACACACATACACACACAAATACACACACACACAAACACACACAAACACACACACACACACACACACACACACACACACACACACACACACACACACACACACACACACACACACACACACACACACACACACACACACACACACACACACACACACACACACACACACACACACACACACACACACATGTCCTTGTTGGTATTCAGTAGGAGGCATGCCTATGTCAGACGGGCAGCCTGCCAATGACCAGCTCCGTCCCCGCTCTCTCTTGTTACTCTCTTTTTCCTGGCGTCCTTGTAGCACCAGGCTAGAGGCCTGCCCACAACATGCTAATAGAAGCCACAGCAGGCCGCGGGGGCATAGAGAGGGCCAGAAGGAGAAAAGAAAGAAAGCAGGCCGAAAGTGTTAACGTGTGAAAACGGAAAAAGTGTGGTGTTTTGTTGGGGAATAACAATCAGCTGGATCAGCTGGATCAGTTGGAATCGTGACTAGAATCTTAATGCCTCTGCCCACATCCCCTCCTCACTGTGCTCTCTGTTCAACACCGCTAATGCTACTGCTGCTGCTAACGCTAGCCACCCCAGAAAGCACAGACACCACCGGCTTGGCTCCTGTAATCTATCTACAAGTGTTATCTATTTATTGAACCTTTATTTGGTCTCATCGACCTCTTTCACACGAGAGACATGATGATAATATAATGGTTTGAACAAGCCTTCGCATTCTCCTCACTGGCTCTGTGGTGGATTCAGCAGTTCACTTATCTTCAAAGCTCAGTGATTTCTGTGTCTGGTGTCAACAAACAGACTGTGAGTGTGAGTATGTGCATGTGTGTGTGTGTGTGTGTGTGTGTGTGTGTGTGTGTGTGTGTTTATGCATTTGTATGTGTACGTGTACGTGTACGTGTACGTGTGTGTGTGTGTGTGTGTGTGTGTGTGTGTGTGTGTGTGTGTGTGTGTGTGTGTGTCTGTGTGTGTTTGTGTGTATGCTTGTGTGTGCACGCATCTGCTCCAAGCAGACTGATTCATTTTGGAGGGACCAGCTCCAGGCTGCAGGGAACTCTAAGACGAGCTTACCCACACATGGAAAACACACAGCATACACACGCTACACAGTACACACACACACACACACACACACACACACGCTACACGCACACACACACACACAAAGCACACTTTAAACACACAGCACTCAGCACACATCACACAAACTATCAATAAATCATAGCAGCAGCAGCAAAGCTACGACCAAAAATGTGGCATTACAGCAAAAATACGCAGAATATTCCATCTCATACCTAGGTCTACACACACAGACACACACACACACACACACAGAATTACACATAAACACACACACACAAACACACACAACATCCTTAAGAGTGGCCCCACTGCTTACACACACTGAAGAATTCCTTAGCATGACTCACTTTTGCCAATGTGTCATTTCCTACGCTGAAACTGTATTATTCCTCTCCCTAGTTTCCATTGTCCCCACCCCCCCCCGCTCCCAGGGCTTCTGCGGGCCATCCTGCTCCCCTGGCCCGGGCTCACCTTGATGGAGGCGTGGGTGTAGAGCATGTCCTCCAGGCTGAAGTGGCAGCAGTGGTTGAGGTTGTCCCTGCAGAAGTCATGCACCAGCTGCAGGTTGTACAGACTGTCAGCCAGGGACATGGTCTCCTTCAGGCAGATATCTGCACCACAGACAGGGCAGGGGAGGGGCACGCACACAACACACACACACAAACACACACACACACACACACACACACACACACACCACACACACACACACACACACACACAAACACACACACAGGCACACAGGCACATGCACACACGGTCAAACAAACACACACAGACACACAGACACACACAAACACACACGCACACACACACACACACACATACATACACATATACAGACAGGGAGGGGTTTACAACGGAAAGGGCAGGAAGCCAGGGATAAGATAAGGCATAGTTTAAGTTATGTTCACCAGAGTGAAAAGAGATGGCAACATTTACAGTCCCACTGGTATAGGGACCATCAAAGTTAATTTAGAGGATTTCCTGACGGAGCCTTATCACTTGTTCCCAGCACTGACCCCATTCACCCCACCTTACACACTGGTTTGGATAAGTGTATATGGTACTTCCCAGGAAGGTCAAGCATTTTTTGATTGATACTTAGTGCTGTTTGTACTGATCGATAGACCTTCACATGCACACATCTATCTCTCTCTCTCTCTCTCTCTCTCTCTCTCTCTCATTCTCTCTCTCTCTCTCTCTCTCTCTCTCTCTCTCTCTCTCTCTCTCTCTCTCTCTCTCTCTCTCTCATTCCTCTCTCTCTCTCTCTCTCTCTCTCTCATTCTCTCTCTCTCTCTCTCTCTCTCTCTCTCTCTCTCTCTCTCTCTCTCTCTCTCCTCTCTCTCTCTCTCTCTCTCTCTCTCTCTCTCTCTCTCTCTCTCTCTCTCTCTCTCTCATTCTCTCTCTCTCTCTCTCTCTCCCTCTCCCTCTCTCTCCCTCTCTCTCTCTCTCTCTCTCTACCAGCAGCTGGACCACATGTGGGTGAACTTGTCCTGAACTAGACTTGTATTCCAGCCCACCTATGAGAAGGCCTCAGAGCACAGAGGCCCGGTATTGTTTATCTTTGAATTACTCACAGCCGTCCACTCCTCTAACGGCTCCGTCCCAACGCCCTCTCCTCCAATCACCTCTCACCACAGGGCCTTTTTTAGGATAGGGCGTGGTCTTACTCATAGGAAACATGCCCCTCTCTCTCTCTCTCTCTCTCTCTCTCTCTCTCTCTCTCTCTCTCCCTTTCTCTCTCCCCCTCCCTCTCCACCTCTCCCTCCCTCCCTCTCTCTCTCTCTCCTCTCTCTCTCCTCTCTCTCTCTCTCTCTCTCTCTTCTCTCTCTCTCTCTCTCTCTCTCTCTCTCTCTCTCTCTCTCTCTCTCTCTCTCTCTCTCTCTCTCTCTCTGGAGGGTTCTCTCCCTCCCATGTCATTTTCCTGTGTGATACGTCCCTAATCTCCGGAAAACATCTCTTGACTTGTAAAATTAGCACTATTATCGCTCATTATGAACAAACAAGACAGAACATTGAACGTTAATGTAACGTTAATGTGGTGGTTAGAGGTTATGTATGTTAAGTATAAAGTATAAAGAATGAATAGTGTTGTTTTCATCACTGTTCTTTCAGTGCAATGAGTCACCCAAACTTGAGCCAGTCCTCAGCAATATTCTTTAAACGGTTGGGAACTCCGTATTGGGAAGAGTTTAAATTCCTGATAGTGTATGATATATATAATGATATGAGCATTACTGCAGTGCGACTGACCGTCCATTGGAACGGCCCGGGGACAGTAGAAGTGCAGCAGTGCAGCCAGGGAGCAGCCGTCTGCGTTGTCCTTCAGCAGGTTCTCCACTAGGGGGAGCGGGGGAGCACTCCTCTGCTGGGCCTGCTCTCTCCTGTAGCGCGCCTGGAACCATGACAACGGCACATTGACATCAGTGTCATGTGTCTGGAAGCATCATCAGAGGGACTACATAGACTTCCCATTCACGGGCGTCACCGCCGACCCAGTGCCGTACACGACCACGCGGACAGCAGCGTGGGCACGGCGTTCACACTACAAACAAACACACAGATGCACACACACACAAACACACACAAACACGCACACACAGATACACACACAGATACACAGATACAGAGATACACGGAAACAGACACGCACACACACACACACACACACACACACACACACACACACACACACACACACACACACACACACACACACACACACACACACACACACACACACACACAGATACACACAGATACAGACAAATAAAACACACATACTCACGTACCCACACGCACACAAAAATGCTTTAACACTCTTTTAAATACATTTCAAGGGAAAGGGGGCAGTTTCTACACATCATGCACATTTTCCAAGCAGTTGACTATAAATAAATCCTAGCATCTCTGCTCTCCTTGGAATGTTGGGCGGGAAAACATGCAAGGGATCGATTGGAAAAAGATGTGGTGGAATAGCATGCTCAATCATTACACAATGTAACCCTGCGGTAACAAGGCAGTCTAGCCTTTGCTGTGCTGTATCGTACAACAGGGTTTGATGCAGTGTTCAATAATGAACTGTACTGTTGGGGGGACATCCATTCAGTCTGAGCCTTAGTGGAGCTGCCGGCCTGTATGCATAGCATGCACACAGCACTGCTGCTGCTGCACCTCTCTCTGGGGAGGCTAACTACTGGCATCCCATAAACCAACAAACAACAACACACAAACAAAGATCAGACAAACAGGAAGGATATTGGGCCATAACGCTCAGATATGCAGACCTTTCCAGTTTTGTTTATTCTTTGCCTTTGGTATAATGTGTTTTGTGTGTGACCGGTGGGGATGGGAGGGGTTGGACCAATGCATGATGGGGCTTATGGGCATCGTGCATCAGGGGGAGGGGGGAGGGGGAGGGAGGGACGAAGGCCAGGGGGAAGAGAGGATGATTTGCATAGAGAGAAGGGGGGGGATGCATCTGTGGGTAGGGGGGACGGGGGTCTAGGGGTACAGTGGTTGGGGCTCCCCAGGATGGATGGACTTACAGGGACCAGCCTCCGATACCATTTGCCAGGAGACTTGCATGGAGGACGGGTGATGATTGGACGTTTGTAACAGAGAGCAGGAAGTCAGTTAGCTCTAGGCTACCGGGTCCTGATCTGCTGTTTGTCATCAAGTGAATTACCAACGGTTTATCATTATATAAGAGCTATCACCGATTTGGAAGCCTTATTGTCACACAAAAGATTAAGGACATATTTTGTTTTCAATTTAACTGATAGAAATGCGCTCTCACAAACACACACACACACACACACAGAATCACACACACACAGACACACACACACACACACACACGCACACACACACACACACACGCACACACACACACACACACACACACACACACACACACACACACACACACACACACACACACACACACACACACACGCGCACACACACACACACACACACAACCACACACTCTCTCTTTCTCACAACCTTATAGCTGCATGCAGGTCATCAGACCATGATAAAAGACATTCTCACAGTCTCAAAATATGTGTGGTTTCTCGGTGGTCTTGCTGAGAAACAGATTGTGGTTGGTGATTGGGCCAGGAGTGCCCTTGTAGGTTTGCATGTGTGTATCCGTGTAATTGTTTCCTAACAGTATGTCTCTTGCTTTGAATGGCTGTCTGTTTCAGCTAAGGCAGGGGGGAAGGCTATGGGGTCAGATGATGTGGAGCATGAAGCAGAGGCCAGTTGAACAGATCTCTGGGTGGTGCGACATTTAAGGACAACAACTGCTCTGTTACAGCATGTTGAAAGCACACGTGAGGTGTGTGTGTGTTTGTGTGTGTGTGTGTGTGTGTGTGTGTGTGTGTGTGTGTTTTTGTGTGTGTGTGTGTGTGTGTGTGTGTGTGTGTGTGTGTGTGTGTGTGTGTGTGTGTGTGTGTGTGTGTGTGTGTGTGTGTGTGTGTGTGTGTGTGTGTGTGTGTGTGTGTGTGTGTGTGTGTGTGTGTGTGTGGGGGGAGATGTGTGTGTGTGTGGCTGAAATAGGCCTATTCCACCATAATAAAAATAAGCAAACTAAGCATTTAGTTTGAGTTTCCTATCCTTTGACCTATCCCTTGGGCTATGCTTTTCTATCACATGACGTGGTTCTTTACAGGCATACAGCCCTAGCCTGGGTGACAGTGTGTGGAAGCAGCTCAGTAAAGCGAGGCAATATCATATTTGAGCGGAGACCGCGCAGATTGACGACAGCTGGCTGAATGTTTGTCATGGACTACAATCAGTGTCTGCCCTCTCTCCAGACGCGCCCCTCAAACACAAGGTGCTATCTCCCTTCGTTAAACAAACTGTTCTTATCTTTACACACTCCCGGATAACTCTGTTGTATCTCGACTGCTTGAGGCCTATGGATACGTCGATGACACGATAGGGTGAAGACCACCGATGCATTGTTTATGACAGGACCCCCCCCCCCCCCCCACTCCCTCCACCTGTCCGGGGAAGAGCATGATGGGTAGCTAATGCCTCCCCTCCCCCCCGTACCCTGTCAGAAGGTCAGCAGAGGGTGACTACGTAGTGTCACATGGTCCTTATATGGCCACGGGGTCTGCAGACAAAGCTGCCCCTCACTATCCCTCTCTCTTCAGGGTCCGACAGCCCTCCTCCTGCCTCTCCACACTGTCTGTCCCTCTCTGGTAATGTCATTTCTGCTCCCTTGCCTCTCTCTCACTCTCTCAGTCGCGCACGCTCTCACTCCATCTCTCTCCATCTCTCTCTCTCTCTCTCTCTCTCTCTCTCTCTCTCTCTCTCTCTCTCTCTCTCTCTCTCTCTCTCTCTCTCTCTCTCTCTAGGTCTAATCATCATAAATTTCCTTTCTCACTTGATCTCCCTCATATTTTCTCTTTCCTCGCCTGTCTCTATCCTTCTCTATCCCTCTTACCCTCTCTCTCCATCCATCATTTTCATCACCCCACTGTCTCGCTCCCTTTCATTCTGTGTGAGTGTCTCTCTCCCTCTATCTCTTTTGCCAACGCGTCTCTGTAACTGGCACGGCTCTGAGCTCATCTGTTCCTCTTGTTTGTTAGCAGAGATGGATCTGTGTGCCTGTGTGCATTCGCACAAAATGTAAAAACAGAAGTCCTGTAACAAGGATTGGCGTTAATGTGGAAAAGAACACAAAGATAGAGAAAATGAAAACATAGAGAAGAGAAGAGAAATGAAGAGAAAGGACCAAATCAAATCCTGGTTCTGGAGGAATGGAGAACATTCTTCTGTTTTCATTTTGGCCTGGCTTATCTTGTGTTATGAGCTGTTATTAGGAGTGTGCAAGTGTACGCATGTGGGACTGAATGTTCATGTGCATGAAGGCGTGTGTGTGCATGCATGCATGCATGCGTCTGTTCATGTGTGTGTGTATACACCTGTGTGTGTGTGTGTGCGTGTGTGTGTGTGTGTTAGGTGTGTGTGCATGCATAGGTGCATGTTTGCATACACGTGCGTGTGTGTGTGTGTGTCTTATGTCTATGTGCATGCATAGGTGCATGTGTGTGTGTGTGTGTGTGTGTGTTTGCGTGTGTGTGTGTGTGTGTGTGTGTGTGTGTGTGTGTGTGTGTGTGTGTGTGTGTGTGTGTGTGTGAGCTCCTACCTTGCGTGTAACCTGGCTCTCCTGGCAGAAGGCCTCTCTCAGAGTCTGCTCCTCAACCACGATGTCCCTCAGGTGTTGGTTTACCTGCGGACGGAGAGGGGGAGACAATAACTCTGATCCTCCCGCAGTCTCATTACCTGCTGCAGAGTGACGCGCTGACCAGAACACCAGGGGGATGTTCAATTAGATAGACGGATAGACTGAGAAAGAAAAGGACTTATTCATCATTGAATCATTCAAACGTCCCCCCGCCACAAGTAGATAGTGGGATTTAGTTTGTGTTTTTCATCCGCTGTGTGATGGGAAGAAAGCAACTCTTGTGTTTGGGGGCCAGACATTTCCACGTGCAGATAATAAATGCTTAGCAGCAGCTCAGCATTAACAGCTGAAAACAGCAAAAACAAGAGCGTAGGCGTGCTAAGTATGTTTTTGCTATCTGTCCCTGACCCTGTTCCACGCTGCCGGACAAAGACCATAATGAAATGCAGTATCTCATGTTGGGAAGGTTTAGGATCTTGCAGTGATGTGCACAATGCATTTTTAATAAATTGAATTTACATCAATCCTTTTCAACATCTATGTACAGACTCCATTTCTAAACAGGCAGGCAGAATACAAACAAATGGGAGTGAACTGGTTTACTGTTACACTGTTTTTTGTGTCGTAGCACAACAGAAAACAAAAGCAGAATATAAACTCTTTTGATAGCCATTCACTGCTTTATTTTACAAGCCTGTCCTGCCTTCAGTCTTAAAGGGTCGGTCCACATACAGCTATGTAAGCTTAGCCTGAGGACACACAGAGGCAATTCAGCCAGCCGCAGTAATGGCATGCAATGTCTGAAAGCTGTGTGTGTACGTGTGTCAGTGTGGGTTGTGTGGTGTGTGTGTGTGTGTATACTTTTGTCTATGTGTGTGTGTGTATGTGTGTATGTATGTTTGTGTGTTTATATGTGTGTGTGTGTGTGTGTGTGTGTGTGTGTGTGTGTGTGTGTGTGTGTGTGTGTGTGTGTGTGTGTGTGTGTGTGTGTGTGTGTGTGTGTGTGTGTGCGTGTGTTTGTGTGTGTGTGTGTGTGTGTGTGTGTGTGTGTGTGTGTGTGTGAACCTCAGTGCCCTTGGCTGACAGTAGGGAGCAGGAAGCACATGAGCTTCTGCGCTAAGGAATGTCAACAAAGTCAATCTGCAGATTCCACGCAACATTAAAATCTTTTGTAGTTCATTCCCCTAAAGTCAAACAAGGAAACAAGCATTTCTAAGGCAGCTTAATCCAGATCTAATTTCCTGTACCATCTGAGGAACCACCAGCGGCCAAATGAACAACCTCCTCCCACAGAAACTGTCCAGAAACTGTCCAGAAACTTAAGATGCAATCTGCGAGACTTAGCCACTTCACTTGCTGAGCTTCCAGCTCGCGCAAATCCTTTGAGAAGAACCTTGAGACGAGTCGTACGAGGAGTAAAGTCAAGTAGAAGCGGGACATCAGCCACTGCATCCTGTGTGGGCCAGCCAGGAGAGATCAGTCTGACCCTGGAGACTTAATAGATTAAATATGGCCCCTCTACAGCCTCGCTGTGCAGCACATGAAGCCCTGCTCTTAGTGGGGGGGACATGTCATCGGAAGAGTGCGCAGTGTGTGGCCTGGAGATGGACCAGCGTCATCAAGGCCTGCACCGGCGGATGTATTGTGCAGAATATGATATTTTGATATTGTTCATGACTGACTAAAGTTAGTGGGAAGTGCATGATTCTTGATATGAATGTAGCGGTTTACAGCAGGCTCTTCGACCACAAGCCCCACAAGGACTCATCTCTCCACAACATTAACAGAATATTGCATACTTTCCCCCTTATTTTCAGATTTATATTGCACAATGAGATATTGCGACATGGTATCGATTTTAACAAATCCGGTCTTCTTCAAACGTTTAAATCTAAATGTTGTCCTTTTTAATTTTTCATTATGGCAGAAATACCAAAAATATGTATATAAAAAAATGTACTAAACGTCACATCGGATCAGGCCTTTTGAGACCTTAGATGGATCCAGCATTGCGGAACTCCACGGGGGGAAGCTCCACAGAGGAGAGGCTGCCAACCACCAAAACCCCCGTCGCCCCTAAGTAACGAATGTGAGTGTCTGTGATGTGACTGCGGCCGACGTGACTGCGGCCGACTCCCCTGTTGTCTGCATGCAGCGCAGCAGCAGGGGGGGGGGGGGGCGTACCTTGTTGATCCAGGTGACGATGGCGTCCTCCGTGTCGTAGGGCAGCTCCTGCGCGTGTCCGTCGGCGTACGAGGGCTCGGCGGAGGAGCAGCGGTGGATGCAGGACATGACGCGCTCCACGCTCACCATCTCCACCGTGTAGGCCATCATCAGGGCGTCGATCAGGGCCAGGTGGGAGCTCTGGGGGGGGGGGGGGGGGGGGGGGGGGGGGGGGCACGCCGGGTTAAGAGAGGCTTCTCATGACGGGACTGTCGGACCCTACACTGGGTCTTAGACGCCCAGCTCAACGCTTCAAACAGCCAATGCCGGGTGACTTGAATCAGGAACAACAGCCTGTAAGTCCTTTAGGATGAACACGTGACTAAAGCGTCAATTAATAGTAGATTCAGGTCATAAACTACATGCAAACGTTTTGCCTAGTGGCTATTTCAATGTGTGATATTTAAAAGCGTACGAAACGTTTCCATGTTGTAAATCACACAGGGGTCCAGGCCTGATATTCGTAAAGGAAACTTGCAAGGCGTTTCATAACTGCTTGGCGAGCACAATTTCAGAGTTAATGACCCTTCAGTGCAACAAAGGGGTTTGGTAGCCGCCTGACCTCCAACCTTTACCATCAACACAAAGCCTGACCTTATCCTGACCTTTCCTGTCCCACTCCAGGCCAGGTCGGAAGAGACTTCCCCTTCTCCTTCCTGTCACAACACAGGTCAACTTACGAAAACACGTACGGGGCGGGAGTGTTGCTGGACACACAGGCTTATGGAAGAATAAACAGTTTTTTAGTGCTTACCCGGGAGTCTACCTAGCCGCCAGCCAAAGGGAACAAACAACAAAGTCCAGCTCTCCGTGGTGCTTAAGGAAGGTGAAGGTGACTCAGACCAACGGACACAGACGGGGCAGTGAGACGCAGGCTGCCAGAGCCTGACCTTTCAGAGAAGGCCCCCATTCATGACCCAGGGGAGCGCGCCCTGCCTCCAACACCCAGCGGGAGCGTGTGTTTCTCCAGCTGAACGTAAGAGAAGGACCCATTGCTCCAGGTCCAAGTTCTATCCAGTGCCTCTCTAAACAAGAGGCCAGTGGAAATCAACTACACACGGAAAATCACTGGTGACTGACCAATCCACCAGACCAGTGAGTTGTAGCACACAAGCTAAGTCTTTGTGGAACTTTGTAATGCACTATAATTTATATAAATCCATGTGTTTTTGCGAATAAGCATGACACACGTTTATTTTAGATGCTTCAGGAAAACTGAGAACTGGGCGTTTCTAGGCCCTGTGTTGACCCAGATTTTTTGACGTACATCAGGATATTGATGTACGTCAGACGCTTCACACATTCTTCAGAGAGGGATTGCAGCTGGCAAGGATTAGAAAACGGATGGACAGACAGACATGCACAAAACAACAGGAATATAATTTCAATACATAACCTTTCATTTTAAACCTTTAAAGGCCAAAGAAAAAACCTTCCCTACTAGTACTCTCCTATCGCGCTGTTGCTATAGGGACAAACGACGTACATTCTATTTAAAGCTGGTGTGTGGGTTTGTGGGTTTGTGTGATTGTGCGTGTGCGTGTGTGTATGAGCAGGCTTGCGTGTGTCTGTGTGAGTGGGTGTGTGTTGGGAGGGTAAGACACGTGAGAAGGCAGGAGATGCATGAAAGACAAAGGCTTGGTACATTATTTCCCTTAAAACTGCTTACATTACTCCAGTATTAATCACTCTACTGTTTACACTACCACATGGACTTTAAATGTGTCCTATCCATCCACACTACGATGGAAGACAGTCTGAGTGTGTATGTGTGTGTGTTTGTGTGTGTGTGCCCCTAAACCATCCATTAGTAAAGACTATATAAGGCGGTGGTGGGCTTCCTGGAACACCAGTGTGGGTGTGTTGGTGAGTGTCTAGGAACTGACGCCTCCTCAAGAGTGCAGGCAGAACGGCAGTGACACGAATGCTGCACTTCACACATTCTAGAAACATGTGAACGTTTGTGGGTGTGTGTATGTGTGTGTGTGTATGCGTATGTGTTTGTGGGTGTGTGTGTGTGTGCATTACACCTGTGTCTCTGATCAAAGACATCTAGAGAGCAGCGCACTGCAGCTGAGCAAACAGACAGTAAACCTAGCGTCCTGCTGCCCCCTGACTGCGGCCAGCCCCGGGGGTCTCCGGAGCCCACGTCGGCAGGCACGCGACAAGAGAGCCCTTTGTGGCCGCGCCGCGTCTGCATGCCAGCTTCTGTTGTGAAGCTGGTTGGTGACGGCCCATTCCTCCCCGCCCACGCGCTTCCACACCCCCGCCCACAGCACAGGCACACTCACAGCCTTTAGCGCACCTCAGTGAAAAGCTTTTAGACACTCTCACACGAACACACATATATTCACACACTCTAAGACACACACACACACACAGATGCACACCTCTGCTTGCTACTACCATAGCTGCTGTTTTGCCCTAGTCTTGCTTCAGTGCCGTTGTTCCCAAACCTTCAATGGCCCTGTCCCATTGTTAGGTCGGCCATTTTTGGCGACCCCCTGAACTTCTTCTGTTGTTGTCAGCATCTGCTTACATCGTTCTGCATTTGGCTGTAATATCAACGTCCTAGTGAACATATACGTTTCAACAAAATTTAAGAGATTGTTTTCGCAAGAGTAGCCTACATAATACTGTATACCTCATCCGTGTTTCAGGTGACTCACGGGTTGGGAAACACTGCACCAGTGTGTGTGTGTGTGTGTGTGTGTGTGTGTGTGTGTGTGTGTGTGTGTGTGTGTGTGTGTGTGTGTGTGTGTTTGCATGTGTGTGTCCCACAGAGCCAATGGTCGGCATGACTGACGAAGAACCAAAGGAAAATGGGGGGGGGGGGGGGGGGGGGGGGGGGGGGGGGGGGTGGGGGGGGGGGGGGGAGTGTGTGGGTGTGGGTGTGAATGTGTTTCTGCAAAAAACTGGAGGTGGGGTCTCCATCTTACTTGCTTGTGTGCCAGTCATGCCTGGACTTGCAGCGAGACCCCACCCTCAATAGTGCTGCAGTGGAGAACATCACGTCTCCCTCACACCTCCCACCCTTCCTCCTCCTCCTCCTCCTCCCCTCTCTACGCAACCTGCTCCTCTCTGCGTCTCTCTCTCGCCTCACACTCATTACATGCCTCTCTCTGCCCCTTCCTTCCTCCCTTCCTTTGGCTCACACATGTTATTTTCCACACGTGCGCTAAAGCCCCTTACCCTCTGCAGGATGTGGACGCATCGAAACCCCCCCATCCCCCCCGCCCCCCCCCCGCCCCCGCTCCTCCTCTGACTCCTCCTCCCTCTCCTCCCTTTCCTCCTCCCTCTCCTCCTCCTCCCTCTCCTCCTCCTCCCTCCCCTCCCTCTCCTCATCCTCCTCCTCCTCCCTCTCCTCCCTCTCCTCCTCCTCCCTCTCCTCCTCCTCCTCCTCCCTCTCCTCCTCCTCCTCCCCTCTTCATGAATCCACTCCTCAGCTCCCCTTTTCGGCATCATGCCAGATGGCAGCCAATCTGTCTGTCGCCGTGTTTTCCAGCTATATTTACATCAACTTAATAACATAAAAACAGTGTCAATAATACACCCATACTATTTGTATGAAACAGTATTTGGGTAAGACGTAGAGCTAAATGTGCACATAGCTCCTATCCCTTAGCCTGTGTACTTTGATCCAGCTGAAACAGCAGGCCACGCCAGAAGTGCCGTCCTGGGAAGAGGTAGGCTCCTAATGGCCATCTAACAGTTATCAGCAGTCGATTATCAGTTATCAAATGCAACTGAGGATATAGCAGTGGGCTTATGACAGGTGCGTGGGCTGATTTGTAAATCATATAACACATCATATTGTAAAGCAGTGGGGCAGCATGGTCAGCACAAACAAGAGTTGTGAATTCAAAAGATGTTGAAGTTCTCACCCCATGGGACCATACAGACGCTATAATGCTTACCCATTGCACTATCTTAGCTTTCAGCTTGAGCCCCCTCCTCACCACACACACACACTAACACACACACACACACACACACACACACACACACACACACACACACACACACACACACACACACACACACACACACACACACACACACACACACACACACACACACACACACACACACAGGCAAATATACACACACGCACACTCCACTATGCATCACCTCAATCCATGCCCGGCCCGCCCCCTTCCCTATCCCCCCCATGCTCCTGTCCAATAAGCACCCCTCCCCACCCTCATTGGCCCCTCCACGCTCGCCATGTGGAAAACCATTAGGTCATCATTTTCTCCTCAGACATGGCCCGGCCTGCTCGTCCTCGCTAGAGGAAAAAAAAAAAAAAAAGTCACTTCATTTTAACTGAAACTGCAGCCCTGCGTCCCCCATACCAACTATGTGGGGGTGTGCACATATTCACATGAACTGACACATACACAAAGACTTCCTCAGGGACAGCTGGCTATGCAGCACTGGTTTTATGAAGTTCAATGTTTGTGTGTGTGTGTGTGTGTGTGTGTGAGTGAGAGACAAAGAGAGAGAGACAGAGAGTGAGGGGGAGAGGGGGAGAAAGAGAGAGAAAGAAAAAAAGAGAGAGAGGATAGAGAGAGAGAGAGAGAGAGAGAGAGAGAGAGAGATAATAGAGATAGAGAGAGATAGAGAGAGAGAGAAATGGGGAAGAGAGAGAGAGATAGAGAGAGGGAGAGGGAAGAGAGAGAAGAGAGAGAAGAGAGAGATGAGATAGATGTAGAGGACAAATAACAGTGTGGTTTTGTGTTTAACAAGGAAGTCAAGATATAAACAGAGTTCATTTTCCTACTTAAAAGCACATTTACAATGATGTAATTGAAATTAAACTCGTCCAATGCATCCATTCTGGAGTTCAATTTTCATTACGGATGTTCTATGTCGAAAATATGCACACACACACACACACACACAACCACACACACACACACACACACACACACACACCACACACACAAACCACACACAGACAGACACAAAGACAATGATACTACGTATACAAATTGCTGCACACACATACACTGAGAGGCAGAACAGCCCCACAGCCCAGCAGACAACCAGAGATGAGGAATATAGGAAGAGGCAGAGACAGAGATGGGGAGAGAGAGGACAGAGAGAGAGAGGGACAGGAGAGAGAGAGAGAGAGAGAGAGAGAGAGAGAGAGAGAGAGAGAGAGAGAGAGAGAGAGAGAGAGAGAGAGAGGAGAATAGAGAGAGGAGAGAGAGAGAGAGAGACAGAGAGAGAAAACGAGTTGGGCTTAAATATTTAAAAGAAAGAAATGCTCTCATGGAGGGAAGGGAGGGTTAGAGAGAGACAAAGAAAGGAGAGCCTAATTGAAAAAAAGCTTGTTGATTGAGGCTAGCATTGACAGGAAAGGCGACCAGGTCAAACAGATTCATGGACATCATCGATACAATAAGATAGAGTGAGAGAAAGTCAAGCAAAGAGATTTATAAGCCATGAAAAACTACAAGGGACAAAGGGAGAAGGACAGAGACAGAGAAGTGAGAAAGACAAATTACAGACGGACTGGGACAGAGAGAGAGAGAGAGAGAGAGAGAGAGAGAGAGAGAGAGAGAGAGAGAGAGAGAGAGAGGAAGAGAGAGAGAGAGAGAGAGAGAAGATACACTGCAATGCAGACTTCTTGCCCTCAGCAGCGCCCTGGTCTCCAGCCATGCATGTAGTAGTAGTTGTGGCTCTGGAGGGCTTCATACTGCTGATACACTAACCTCAATCACACACACACAGACACATACAAGCATGCAGGCTAGCACGCCCACACGTACACACACACACATACACACACAAAGTCACACACACACTCCATAAACTCCATAAACTAATACCTGGTCCTTTTTCTTAATTATAGCATCTGCTTTATCTTTCTAGCTTTCCGGTTTCCAGATGAAAGTGGCAGTATTACAGTTACAATATCTCTGTCATTCAATCCTAGACACTCAAGAACACTCATCGTGTCCGTTATGTTTTGTTTGCATTGTTGTCAGACAGGTTTGGGCTGACGGACGACCCAAGTGGAACAGTGCAGTAATATGTTGCTACAGAGAACCTGTTATTATGGGCTGTTTTTCTGCCAAGAGACCAAGCCTTAAAGCCCGCCTCCTGACATGTCGATTGATGACAGGCTGTCTCCAACACACACACACACACACAAACTGCAAAAAGGGCTGCGTATCCCATCAAGGGATCCCACATCAAACATATCTCCATGGTTACGGTAGGAACCAGTAACATCACTCCATAGAGTGCAGCACTTGAGTGTCCAGTACAGTACGTTTGCGTGTACTCATTTGACAGACACTTGTCTTGCAGGCATACAACCATTTAGAACAGCTTTTAAGAGGTCACCTTGACACAAATGTAACTACACTCCCCACACCCCATCTCTCGTTCCCCACACTCCTCTCCAGGAGTAATAACCTTGAGCGGCGGCCTCACATGAGGCTGGAGACGGAGGGGGGGGGGGCAGGGGGGCGTCGCTGCCTACCATGTGTATGGGCGAGCCGGTCAGGTCCCTCTCGGTGACCAGCCGGTCCTGGTCGGTGACGTACAGGCACTTCTGCGCCAGCGCCTGGATGACGGCGTTGTGTCCCAGCAGGGGTTTGACGGCGTCGCTACGGAGGATCAGGCTCCCGGCGCGGCAGTAGAGCTCGGCGGACTGCAGCAGGCAGGCCACCGGGGGCTTCAGGTGCTCCTGGGCGTACTGGTCCAGGTAGAAGGGCTCGGCCAGCTCCTCCGGAACCGCATCTAGGGGAGTGGAAGGACACATTGGAGAGAGAGTGAAGTTGTGGTAGTAAACACCGCAGAGCAACTCCTCATCCACACAAACACCCTCTTGTCCAATGTACTTGCTTCGTCGTGCTTAAATCTATGAACAATTGTACTTGGTCATGGATTTAAATGAGTGCATAAACACATATTCATTGAGCAGACACTTTTATCCAACATGACTCAGTTATCTGCGTGCTATTAAAGCATAAATTAGCGTTCTGGAAGTACTCAAAATAGAATTGCACTGAATTCCACCCAAACAGCAGAAGAGATGATGCAGTGTGGTGTTACACTAAATTGTGCTACAATCATTAAAATGCAAACGTGTGGAAACTGGAATGTTTACTATGTCTACAAAGGAAAATCATTTTGTTTACACCCTAATAATGAATTCATAAATTAGCACTCTATTGCACTACATTCCAGAGATAATGTATACAGAAATGTGCTCAATTATAATGCCAGGGGGAGAGTTTGTCTTTCTGGTATATCTTATTAATCAAAGGTCTTGTTCAAATGTTTTTCTGCAATTGCGTTTTCATACATAAGCCGCACCACTGGCAGGTCTCTCTACTAAGACCCTGGATCGCTTGTTGAAATCACCTTTAGTCTAATCAAATGCAATGCAGCCGTAAAGACCCATGCAGATCCAGGGACCTGGCGGGTGACAATGGGTTTAGTTTGATCACACACCAGCAACAGAACCACATACCACCAGAGATCAGCCGCCCAAGTGCCTCACACCACGCGTGTAATAACGCCTGGATAAGAAACGGGCCGCAGAGTGGCCCGTTCAATTATTCAATTATGCGCGTGCTTCTGTTACGAGTGCACGGCGAGTGGTGTCTGTGTTCTCTGGCAGCCCAGATGTCTCGGCTAATCATGTTTCCTCATCCAGCAAATCTGGTTTGTTTCTTTGGGTGGGAGGGGAGAGCTGGACGCAACAAGTGGCCTACAGCAGCCCTGAACGAGAGCCCTGGGACCCCACGTGCATTGATCATCAACTGGTCTGTCTGTATGTCTGCCTCTCTGTCTGTCTGTCCGTCTGTCTGCCTATGTCTATATCTCTGTCTGCCTATCTCTCTGTCTGTCTGCCTCTCTGTCTGTCTGTCTGCCTCTCTGTCTGTCTGTCTGTCTGTCTCTCTGTCTGCCTCTCTTTCTGTCGGTCTGTCTGCCTGCCTTTCTATTCTTTCTGTCTGCCTGCAGAAACCCGGACCTCCCTCTGCCTTAGATTTAATGTTTCCAAAAAAGATGCCCAGAAGATATTACAGAGGTATCTATAAATGTCTATCCGTTATACAACGATAGCAGTTGCCATCCAGTCTATTCATTATAGTGTGTGTGTGTGTGTGTGTGTGTGTGTGTGTGTGTGTGTGTGTGTGTGTGTGTGTGTGTGTGTGTGTGTGTGTGTGTGTGTGTGTGTGTGTGTGTGTGTGTGTGTGTGTGTGTGTGCGTGTGTGTGTTCCTTTAACTTCCCAACTAAGTGGATATGCAGACTGATAACTGATAACATGATAACACTACCATGATCTCAGTCACGTGTTTGTTGAATGCGCTGGCTTAACCGGTCCTCTATCCCTCTCATTGCATCACATGATGAGTCAAATTGGCAAATTGTGTATGGATATCTCCTGAATCCCAGACGCACACAAACACACACACCAACTCATGCACACACACACACACACACACACACACACACACACACACACACACACACACATACACACACACACACACACACACACACACACAACACACACACCACACACACACACACACACACACACACACACACACACACACACACACACACACACACACACACACACACACACACGTAAACCTTAGGCAGAATGAGCAGCTATTCCTGGTGAGTGAGTGTAGCTTCTTATCCTCTAGCTGCTGAGTAACACAGGGAGACACACAAAGGACTTCTTAAAGATACAGCTGGGTGCTCCAGGCTCAGTTAAAGTAACAGGAGGGATAAATATAGTGAGCAGGCCACAAACATCAGACATGTGGCCTGTGACCAAACAAGAGGGGGGGGGGGGGGGGGGGGGGGGGGGGGGGGGGGGGTGGGGGGGGTGGGGGGGGGGGGGGGGGGGACTGATTATTGAGTTAAGAGCTTGATCTGAGTGCTGCACCCCCCCACCCAGAGAGATGAAGAGAGACATTTGAAGCACACAACCGTTTTACCACTTCACAAACTACTTAACAGCCAGCCAGTTGGTTGGGGGGGCACGTAGTCACAACATCCACTGAACTGCTAGTGAAGGGGTCCAAGGGTGGGTCAAATTGCTGCCAAGGTGTTTATCAAAGCCGCAAGTAATAGCTGTATGAAAAGGGAATTAGTCCTTGGTGATTTATATATTTGATGCAAGAAGTGTTTAGTTTGTTAGTTGTTCTCCTTCTCTTCAGGCCCACATATGAATGTTAAAATATTTCCAATTGCCTCAGCAAAAATCTGGCCAATTCACTTGTGCTACTGTCTGTCTACTAGTGTTGTAACAGACGCCATTTTTATAAGGTCATTAAAAGAGCATTTAATAAATGTTAACCCTAACCCTATTCAACAACATCCACCATGTGCATGTCGGTGGGCAGGCTTCTTCGGAGTTCATGAGAAAGCTGCATTGTCAAGGAAAACTCACTCCTTTGTGTCGGCCATGGAAGAGGAAACAGACAGGAAGTAGCTGCCACAGGAAGTCAGACACAAACGGAGAAGACTGACTTCCCTGGAGACCAATGAGAGTACAGCTCAGCAGTACGCCGAGGAATGTACTGGTCAGCAATATCAGTTATCATTCTGTTTTTGAGAAACAGGAATCAAGTATTTAAAATGTTTGCTGTTTGTAAGTGAAACAATTTGACAATACATTGGAAGTAGTAGATTATATTATTGCTTGAAAAGATATCCATCTCATAAAAAGTAGAAAATACAACAGATGGATACAATGTTAAACCTTTGTATCTCATGAGTTATTAGTCGTTCATATTACACTTGAAGTGTTTGTCTTGATTAATATGTTTAAAATAAGATTCTGACATTTAAGACAAACAAACAGCCTTTCTCTAATGAGTGCATTGTTCAAATCAACATCATTTTTTGTTTATTTATTTCACACAATTAACAGACATTAGACGACATACCTTTGCAAACCACTCTGAAACTCCACGGTAAACTCAAACACAGGGGAGCATGTTGGTTAAAACCAACAACACAACCACGCATTATTCAAAGGGCTTATTAGCCCACCAACAAATGTGTGTATTCCTCCCGTGAATGGACGAGTTGCCTTGACCCTGTATTTAAGTACAGAGTGCCTATGTGGCGGTACGTGACATCATACACTATATAGTGATAGAAGACGGACGGATGAGTCACTGCGGTCGGAGCAGCCAGTACGGGGCTGGGGGGGATAAGAGGTGAAAACAACGCCGGGGACAAGTTTACATTCGTGGATAAATCCCAAGGGAAACAGAGCACCCTTTTTTTTTTGTTGTTGCTAAAACGGCTCCCTTTCAAAAGGCTCAATGGGAGCAAAAACAATGGTGAGTGCCGAGCATAAAGAGAACGGCCGTCACCAGTGCTCCAGTTACACTAACCAATTGACTCCCGTTTTGACATGGAGCGAATAAAACCAGTCAAAGACCCTCAGGAGCCATAGCCTTTCTGGGTCGTAAAGAATGATTGGAATGAGGCATCTTATTGGGGCAGCTCCTAATGCCTGTTGCTTTCTCAAACCATTTGTTGTACAAATTAAAAATCCTAAAGACTGGGTAGAGGGGCTGGGGTGAAGTGGGGTGACGCAATGTTACTTATATTCAAATGTTTCCACAACCACATACATCCATAAATAGGCTACTTATTTATGATAATTGCAGAGACCTGCACTCTCATATCTACAGCTCACTTGGAATCCAGTCAACTGAAAAGGGTTTGAGAGAATTTCAGAATTTAGTGTGTAAGATGAACAGAACCTGTTGTAAAACATGGCTCTTTTCTGTTAAGTAGGCCATACAGTGTGTTGAACACCAGTTTTTAACTGGCCAGGCTGGTCTACTGAATGCTTAAAAATCAGGGGGAGATGAGGAAACATGCTATGATGAAACTGAACCTGGCTTGCCCAGTCTGTGCCCTGATACAGTGTTACTGTCGAAGCCTCCTGCTTACAAGGGCGATTATTCGCTGTTCCCAATGGCTTACCGTACAGTAGATCTCTCTGCAGGTTTGTTTTGGTCTTGAGTAAAGGCTGTTAACTAACTTAAAAAAATAACTCAGGCATTGAATGCATTGGATTTGAAATGCACAAAGCAAAGAATATATTTCAGTGCACAAAATAAATGGACTGTTTATATATAGGCTACTACAATGTGGTGGCCTTCACTTCAGCGTTTGATCACGAGTGTATGATGCAGTGATTTAAAAAGTCTACTGTAGACTATACATCTTGTTGTTGTCCTTTCCAACTCATGAAGTGACTGTTTTTAGAGGAATGATGGAAAAGCATTCATTAGGAGTTGGACTAAACCGGAGGTTTCAACAGCGGCTGGAATTACTCAGTATTTATGGGGCCAAGAAGGCAAGGCTTCCAGACCGCACAGACAACTTCAGCCCAGCAGACCTTGTGCAGGGAGATGGGCCAAAGACAGAAACGAGCCATTGCAAAATTGAAGTCATTTTAGGTCTTTAGATATCTTAATAAACTGGGTTTATGTTATTGACATCACGTATAACGTCGTTTTGTCGTCGTTCAATGGAGCCTTGACTATAGTTTCGTAGGATATAGAGTCAGATAATTATTAAATTGTTTTGCAACTGACTGAATTGATCCTACGGGAGACTGGTTGAGTCCATTCATCATCTGACCAACACGCTCCAAACTCCCTGTCACGACCATGCCTCTAGTCTTGTGGTCAGTTTGCAGTATTAAAACAAGATTGGGTAGGATTGTGGGATATAAAGCAGCTCTAGCCACATTGTTTCAGTGGAAAAGTGTACAATGGCAACAAGTTACAACACCAACTTTGAACAAGAACTCTATGCATTGATGATGAGCTTAATAGCCTATTAATGACTGACAGGAGGTCTATTTTCTGAACGTCTCCTCCAGCCAAAACGACTGACAGTAGGCCTATTACTGCGAAAATAATAACTATCGGGGATGTCACTGTAATAATGAGACGGGGATGCCAGTGATGTGAAACATTCCCCTGATCGTGAGCAGATGTGAAAACCAGAAGCGCCACCTACCCGATCCGAAGGCTTTTGCAACCAGCCATGTCAGGCTGCATTTGATCTTAGCCCTGGTGAAGTCGTAGTGATCGAAAGATGTGATGGTCGGAACGATAAAAGTCCGTCTCATCCCCGGGCCGTCTGCCGCATCGCTCATTTTCCACCCTGTTTGACTGTTCCGTTAGACCGCAGATCGCTCCGCCGCTGGGGCTCGACGCGCGGCGGAGGACATCCCCTCTACAGGAATCCGATGCAGTAAATGTCCTTTTCCCAAAAAACTTTGAATGTAGGCTAGTATGCCTACTACTGCTGAGACGACCGACCGGTGTACACGGAGTCTACTCGAGGCGGCCTTTCCATGAGATCTGAGCATTTCACATGTCGGTCCATGATGTCAAAATATCCTCAACGCAGACAGAGCAGTCTAGTCTGTTAGGATTTTTTTTTTCTCACTCCCTAATATTTACGCCAGGTTATCCATCATAGCGGACTTGGCTGTAGGCTACAGCAGCTCAATAATGAATAAAAAAAATAGGTAAGAAGGTAGCGGATGTTTAGCGCATCGTTTGATCCGTATTTTCCTTACGGTTTCCGTCCCTCAAAGTCGGGGGCTTCTTTGCCTTTCCCTGCTGCCGCATTGATCGGAGGAGAGAACGTACCGCGCATGTGCGGTCCACCCAGCCATTCCAGGGATATAACTGGCTCCAGACCGTTTAGCCGCTGACTTTTCGCGCCACATCGCCGCTCATACCTTATGGAAGTTGTTAAAATAGATCGACCTGGGTGGAGTTGGGCCTTTAACTAATATTTGGTCGAGTTATTTCCTCCAGGTCACAGAGATAACACATTGCGTAGCCTGTAAATCGGTGGACACAGCGAACTTGCTGCACTGAAAATCATGCTATCAGAAAACTGATCAAGACATTGTATTCTGTCTCACCTTTAGAAAGGCCTACTATGATGGCACTTTAAGGAAATGATCTCCTATCTGCAGGGCTTGTTTACTTGATAAGCAGTCCGGCAGAATCGACATCGATATTGCCAATTTTGTGTGTTTTGTGATTTCACCCATCATCCATAATACCACAGGGACGAATGCAGCAGTTTACAATGAGATGGTATGGCAGGCTTCTGCCAGCGAATATAATCAGCTATCCGGAAAGAATAATATCACTATTTCAGCCTTGAACATAAATCAAACATATTTGAATGAATATGGTAGTTGAACTGGCAACATTTCACTTATTTTTTTTAGCAGGTAGAAGGTCTCTTTATGGCTGCAGGGCTACATTCTGGTCAGCCTGCTGTGGGATTAACTGACTGTTTATGTTACGACCCTCTAGTCTAGGGGAGAGGGGGTAAAATAAAGCCAACTCAAATAGTACAGACACATGGTTTCCGAAGTAAACAAAAGGTTTATTGCAACAACAAAAACATATCAAGCCCGACATTGGTCAGGGAAGTACCGGTAGTCCAAAAAATAAAGGACCGGAGAGGAAAACCGAAACGGGGAAAGCCAAAACCCACAAAAACATGGGTGCGTTAAAGTTTACATAAGTGATTGAATCCCCCTCCACTATCAATGCACGTTCGATCATATGCACTCACACCTATCAATCTTTTCTGTATATTTGACCATAAAGTTCATTATTCTAGTGGTTCTAAATGCATGCATTCATTAACAAACGGTAGTGTGATTACAACTTACACAAAATTAGAAGCGATTTGAATGGGCACAGATAGATAAGCTAATAGAACACTGCTGTTGTTTTTTTAATCTTCCTGGACAATCAGATGCAAAATTCAGATAAACAAGAGCCCATAAACCAACTAAGTAAAGGGTAGATTTGTCATTTGAGCAAACACGCAGATGAACGCATATACATATTAGGAATCTTAATGGTGACGGGACAGGATGACATAGCATTATGAGAGCATTGAGGGTCTATAAGTATGCAACAACATTGCTCCCTAGTGCCCATGTTGTGTCTATACAGCCACTGGATGTCGTAATTGCTTTTTGCCAGAAGATGGCAGACCTGAGCTAAATATGTATCGGCCCAGTTGGCATTGTGTGTGTAATTTTAAATAAATGTCTGTTGTGAAACCTACAGCAAAGGCCTTAGTGGTCAGAACAGTTGTGATCATTTAGTGTTCTTAAGACATAATAACATCGTTGTACCATTAAAAAAATTCTACACAGATACATTCAACAATCATTGTAGACCAAGGAATTTAAAAACAAAATCGAACACCTGCAATGTAATCAATCCCCCTTTATCAATTGTCTTCATCCTTATCAACATAGTTTGTGATTGAATCTCCATGATCCACAGTCATTGTGGAGTCATTACCAACTATTACGTAATTTGCATGGGCAACGGTAATGTTTTGCGGCTGCTGCCACCCAGGAACAGGTAATGGGAACGGGGAAGCACCGCCTTTCTCCATGAGAACCCTGAAACCCTCAAGCTGCTCCTTGGCAGTTGCCGCATACATGTCGCAGAGTAGCTTGCGGTGCTTGTTTGCCTCTTTCATTCGCTCCTGTCTCCTCAGCTCCTTCTTCACCTCCTGCGCTTTGGACCACACGCTCTCCTGCGTTCGGAGCCTCTCCGCAGACAGGACCCGTCTGATATTCTTGTCGAATCTGATGTTCTCCTCCAGACAATTCAGTGTCTTCAGCACCATGGGCAGGGCGGCTTTGGCCATGCCGTTGTCCCGTGGCAGCAGGGGGATGACGGTGTTGTACTTCAGCCTGTGCTCTATGGAGTGGATGAGCGCCGCCTCGGCCTCCACCTGGAACCGCCGGTTCCTGACGAAGTGGTTGGTGAGCAGCAGGATGGTGAAGGCAGAGTTCTCGATGGCGTCGTCGATGCACTTCATGGTGCTTCTGCCCGGGACGGCAAAGTCCTCGGAGAACGTGGCCCCCACCAGGGTGCCCCCACAGAGGGACTCCACTCTTTCCCTCATGGCCTCCGCCATGTTGACGTCCTCAGCTGCATGCAGGATCACAAAGGCATAGAATGTATCCACCTCTTCTTCTTCTTCTTCTTCTTCTTCTTCTTCTTCTTCTTCTGTTTTTTTGCCTGTATCAGTCTTTTTTGGAACAGCGAATTTGGGGGAAGGACCTTTAGGCGCAGCAGGTGGTGATTTGGAATGGATGGATGGTGTGGTTGTGGTTTGTTTCTCGTCTTCTTGAGGGGAATTGACGTCTGTTGTTGCAATGCTGCAAGGGGAGCCATTCGAGCTATTCTCTGATGTAAGCATAGACGATGCCTCTGATGAATTGGATGAAAGATATGAATCAGGTGCATTCTTTTCTAATTCATCTTCTGCCAAACTCTGAGGTTTTGAATGGGAGGGCTGTGACGCTACTGGTGTGATTTGGTCGCTAATAAGCACCCCTGTTGTAGCTAAACTTATCTCTAGATGCGTAGGATACGAGTCAAAGGAAGAGCTAGCCTTTAGTGAGCAAGGCATGCTGAGATTGCTGTCTGATTTACCTTGGGTCAGGGACAAAGCTCTACTCTCTTCGTCTGCTCCATCCACAGATGAGAAGAGTTGGACTTTGGAATCAATGTTTTTTTCACCGTAAACGGAAACCGCTCTCGAATATGCAAGATCTCTCAGATGTGGGTCACACAGCCTTTCCTTAGACAATACTTCAAACATGCGTGCGAGGTGTAAAGGTGTCTCTTCTCCTGCCGCAAAATTGTCAAGATGACCACATTGCTCTCTGAAATCCTCCAATTGGCCCCCAGCCGTGTGCCACTTCTCAGCCAGATGGTTTGCCAGGGAGTTGTCTTGTAGCGCCTGGAGTTGGTCCAGGCCCTGCGTCTCTTTGTGGAGGAAGAGGAGGCTCAGGGCGCGCACTAGGACCTCCTCGGGGGTTTTGCCCAGCTGGTATGTCAGGCTCAACAACCGTTCCTTTGGCAAGTCCAGCAGAAGTCTTATGACATCTGTCAATCCAGTTCCCAGTTTTTCTTCCCCTTTTGCATCCATGTTTGATAGAACAAGGATCAATGGATCAATTCACATCCACAGATATATCCAATGACTGATAGGATGAGTGTCTTTTTTATGTCTTTTTTTCTGCAGGGAATTACTAAGCATTATATTTGATGAGTTGCACCTGGTTGTTTAACAGGAGATAAAGTGACAAGACAACACAGTCACAAAATATTCAGTTAACAAATTAATTATACTGTTTTTAGTGATACAAAT
>NC_079419.1:16944779-16997279 GCF_026213295.1 Gadus chalcogrammus | reverse complement strand
ACACTCATGACCGCACACTTATTGGAACACTACATCTGTAGTGCCCTGTGTATGGACTCTCTGTTGACAAGCTGAATGAAGCACCTGCAGCAGGACCCTGTCTGGCCCAGGCTGAAGACTCAAGGATATGCTGGTACTTTCCATAATCCCCTCCTTGATGCTGATGATGGGAGAGCCATCCAGAGAGCAGTACTTAACTAAACACATAGCAGCACGTTATAGCAACAGCAGCCCATGCAGCTGGGTATTATTACCCTCAACCGTCAGTGAGAGGCAGAGGAACCTGAAGGTGATTGTGGTGGACGGCTTCAGCTGGCGTCGCGCAGTTCATACAGTTCTCCTAAACCCAGTTATCGTCTGTGCCTCATGACAGAGAGACAAATAGACCAAGCTGGAACAAACATTGACGCAAGTTTATGATGTTTATACAAACCGGGGGGAAAAACAGGTAACAGAGCTGAGTTAATGTGACAGTTAACTAGCATTAATTCAGGAGCAGGGCTAAATGAGGCACGCCCAGGGACATGAGCAGGGGACGGGGGAGACGTGTGTACTGTACCACACTGGACCATGCTTGGCTGAGCATGTAGGCCATGCCAACAGAAACACACAATACAGCCTTCAGTGATGGGGGAGGAGGAAAGGATGCGAGCAACCAATAGACACATAGACTAATGCACACACGTATGTGTGCACCCCACACACACATGCACTATCACAAAGGAGAACATAGGCACGCACACAACAAACACATATGCATGCTTACAAACACACACACACACACACACACACACACACACACACACACACACACACACACACACACACTCACACACACACACACACACACACACACACACACACACACACACACACACAACACACACACACACACAAAATCACATACATGCCAACAAAATGCTGCACACATTTATATGCTCAAGCGTATATAAACGCACAGTGACACATGCATACAACTACACACGCACATACACAAACTCACCCACATACAAACACAATCTCTCACAAAACCACAATAACACAAATACATGGACACAAAATTCACATAACACTTTCACCTAATTGCACTCACGCACACATACACACAAGGACACGTACACACACATTTGGACACACAAACTCACACAGAGGCAGTGATGCTCATGGGGTAGGCAGCAGTAATGCTCATATCAAAAAATATTCTTTGATCAGTATGACAGGAAGGGCCCTCGCCCCTGGGGAACCCACCAACTCTAGCCTTGCAAAAGCACATTCACAAGAAATCAGCCGTGTTTGCATTTTCAACACATCTTTATGTAAGCCATGGCTGATATTTAGCTTCAATAATGTGCAGAATATTTGAATCGGATTAGTTCCAGTTTGATGTCCAGAATAGAACAGCAGGATTGAGCAGGACACGAAGTAGGTTGCATGTATAATCCCCTCATTTTAATCGCTTTGGAATTTGCATAGCTAATTTACATACCAGTGTCATTACTTAAAAATTCTCGATCCACATATTCCCCGTTTTAACTACTGCTGCAAAAGGTATTTGAATGGTGAAAGTTCTTTGCCACTTAATACTTTAATTTAATACATTTCTAGATGTCATTTTTTTAAATGTGTTGATACTGATACACGAGTCATGCTTTGGATTTTGATCCGGAATTAGGCTTTAACTCAAGCATATTGTCTCTCACGATTGGACAGCCGGTAAAATATTCTGCAAGAGGAAAAACACAGGAGCAGTGAAGATGAATTATAGAATGCGGAGAGGAAAAGGCAAGAGAAGGACAAGAGAAGGACGCATGAAGGAGGAGAAGTTCCTAGAAGAGACAGGAGGCGGAGGAGGAGGAGGAGGAGGAGGAGGAGGAGGAGGAGGAGGAAGAGGAGGAGGAGGAGGAGGAGGAGGAGGAGGAGGAGGAGGAGGAAGAGGAGGAGGAGGAAGAGGAGGAGGAGGAGGAGGAGGAAGAGGAGGAGGAGGAGGAGGAGGAGGAGAGAGAGGACGTGAGCCAAGACATGTAAGACTGGGGGGGGGGGGGGGGGGGGGGGGGGGAGTTGAGTAGGCTGAAAAAAACAAAACAGAGTTTAAGTGTGGCGAGAGGAGGGGAAGGAAGAATTCAAGGCTTTGGTTTGGTCGTAGTGAAATGAACAGGACACCCGGGTGGGGCCTTTCTGCATGCAGAGTGGACCCACTTTGGCTTCTCTCGCCACGCGACAACACCAGTAGTTAGATAGGTTTGGGCAGAATAGTCTTCTGCCCCAACCCTGTGTCACTTGTGTCTTCCTCTCAAAACCCTGCGGATGTTCCCCTTGCACAGCAGATGCACGGAACCAAAGGATGCGGAGCATGAAAAGCAATGGGAAATTCATTACATATTCCTACCCCCCTCCGATCACCATAATCACCACAATTAGCAGACATCTGCAGTGACTCTAAAGCCGGGAGTGTGTGTTCAGGCAATCAGAACAGCTTCAGCGGAAAAAAAACCACGGACCCCTCTGGGATGGGCCCCATCCAGAAGGGGAAGCATTCCATTAGCAGCCCATGTGATTCATGGAGACGGAGGCTGCGCTCGTGGTACCACAGGAGAATGCTGCCCAATGGGAGGCCGGCTCTGCCATGTAGGCCCTGGGCTGAGGTGGTCCGCTGTGTTTGTGTGTGAGGGTGTGTGTGTGTGTGTGTGTGTGTGGTCGTGTGTGTGTGTGTGTGTGTGTGTTCCCGTTGTGGCTGACAATCAGCCGAGTGAGGACATTAACCGGGGGAGAGTGGTATGATGTTTCTCGTGACCCATCCAGATCGCCCAACAAAACCTGTGTTGTTTCTAATGACACCTTTGAATTACCTAACTGTGCAAGGTTAACGTGAAGCTATTTTCCTTGCGCATTTCTCCACGACTCTCCCGAAAATAACACAAGCGTTGAGCATTTGCGACACCTCGTTCTCTCCTCGCCAGACCCAGCACCCGTTTCTATTATCCCCGAATAACAAGGTTAACATGACAGTGAATATCTGATATCTGATATCTTAATGTATCACCATGATACACCCCCAGCCAGCACAGAACCTTCCCCGACCAGAAACATTCACAACACTAATGATTTCTCCTTGGATAACTCTAATGACAGAAAGTCTGAGAACTAATAACAGAAAGCAGTGGGAGACGTCACTCTTAACTAGGCACAGTATGTCACGACCAAATGGTTTAAACGTGGGCTTAAAAGGAGGAGGATAGGTTGTCATGGAAATCTACAGCACAACCATTCAGCAATCTTTGTACTTTGATACTGGGCGCGGTGCCATGTGTATGCTTGGCAGCTCAGGTATGGTCCCGCAAGGAGACGTTAGTTCATCATTGTAATTAACACAGGTGCTTATGCACGCATGGAGTGGGCACACGCACACATACACTCACACACACACACACACACACACACACACACACACACGGACACTGACATGCAAACACATGAACACACTTATACACCTACACACAATGACGCAAACACAGACTCATTTATACTCATACACACACACACACCCACACACACATGCTCGTTCACACACACACACACACACACACCTACACACACACGTTTCAGCTATGCATGCTACAAACTCAACCCAGAGGAAGTGCAGATTAGATTAAAGGAGTTTGCAGCCAAGGCTGTTGCTCTCATTTGGAGGTTTAAAATTAGACGCTATGAAATGTAGGTGTTACTTCTAAGAACCCTATTCCCACCGGCTATGCAAATGTATTTTCAAGCGAATCACATCATAATCAGATGATAATGTGCTGCTTTGTTGAGACGTGGCGCGTCAGCCCGCACTTTTCTTGCAGGGAAGAGAGACAGAAAGGCAAAAAAAATAGGAAACCAAGGGGAACTCGCCAAAGAAAACCGGCTAATTCGTGTCCTCTTCATATTTACCGGTCTCACCACCCGGAGTCACAATGCACTTCCCCGTTGGTGAGCGAGCTCGGGCCTACAGCCGGTGGCTCGCTCACTCTTGTTCTGCCTGCTCCACGGCCGCCAAACCATAAAGACCTGGGTGGCGTCGGGCAGACACACTGTCGTTGTGCTGCTCTGTGTGTGGAGAAATGTGTTGGATCACCATGGCTACCGGTCGGAGCCGAGCCCCCCTGCTGTGGTTATGGAGGGCTGGGTTGCCTCCTCATACAGAGCTCAGTATGCAGGTTGACATCTCCAATGGGCTATCATGATGGTGAGTCTCTCTCTCTTATTCTGTGTGTGTGTGGGATGTGTGTGTGTGTGTGTGTGTGTGTGTGTGTGTGTGTGTGTGTGTGTGTGTGTGTGTGTGTGTGTGTGTGTGTGTGTGTGTGTGTGTTAGAGATAGAGTGTTAGTTCGCAAAACATCCTCAACCCTCCGCAACACACAGACACAGACAATCGCACACAGCCTATGTATTAAGCTCTGTAGTGACAATGGTACTGGGTGTACTGCTGCTGGGAAAGGGGGGAGAGGGCCTTTTATGTCCTACATATTTCATTATTAGTGTGGTGTGGGAAGCAGTCAACTGACAGAGACATGCCTACAGTGTAGTCCATAGTCCTGTTTGTTCTCTGCATACATAGTAGGCCTACTCTATTTGAAGTATCAACCACTTCCATGAAAATATCTTTCCTAAAGATAAGCTGGTTATCTAGTATTCCCTGACCCTGTGAGCGGCAGGACGGAACATGAGAAAGCTTTGAGCGCTATTGATTCAGTCTAGTACTCTGCGAGTACCACAGGGTCTGAAGTGGGAATTATCCATGCACCATTTCCCCCTTCTTCTCCTATGTGCAGGATTCTGCAGCTCCTGCTTGCTTGTAGGCCTGCCCTGTAGCCTGCAAGGCATCTGAATACCAGATCCCTGATATATAGATTGTGATGCATGTTGGCCTACGTTCTACCAGTGCCAGGAGTAAGGTGGTTGTTCTTCTTCCTGGTGTGTAGATCTACATGCATAAGTGTACGCAGAGACACACGCATGACACGTTTACCCGTATTTGGTATGAAGGTTAAAACGTGCTATAGCGGGATCTTGAGCATGTTGCAACAGCGTCGTAAATAAAAGTACAATTTGAATTGGTTAATATGCATGAACGCACTCAGTGTTGCATAACTAGGAGACGGAGGGTATAAGTTATCCGAATTCATATTTTTAAGAACATTGGCATTGTTTGGTACTAGACCGCTCGATCCGCTCCGCTCCCCCCACCCGATTCTACTGAATAATGTAAAAGCAGCCCACCCCTCCACTTTATCGTCCAATTGGAGACGAAAATTATATCAAGCTATCTTTTTTGAGCCAATCACAGCCCTGCCGTTGCTCCATGTAAACCGGGTGCCCTCCCCTTTGCCTCTCAAACAGACGTAAGCTGTGGATCTCAGACGGAGAGGTGGACACTGACTGGAGTTCGCATGGAAGAGAAGTGATCAGAGTGAAACGCCACAGTGGCAACTTTGAACAATTCCACAGAAGTAGGCTCAACCTCGTGAGGACGTTTTCGACTTCTGTTTTGCAAACAGGGCCTTGCAACGCAATGTTTTTGTAAGTATGATATTGTAATATATAAACATATGCGATCATATTAATGCATCGTTACTAATGTATATTTTCTCTATAATAGTGTTGTGCATGTTGATGTAATAGGGCGAATAACATTTTCTCTAGTCCGTATAATAATATGGGGATCATTGTTCCTGTTTTCCGTAGCTTTTGTAGCTGGATAAACGTAGGCTATTAAAAGCATTAATGGTTACTGGCGGGCGTCGTGAAAATTGTTGAACCACTGACCGAGTGCAGAATCCTATGCATGGCGTGCTGCTTCCCACCCCCAGACACCGGCGTGCACGGGCCAGCGGTCAGCGTCTCGGCGCGTTCAGCGGACAGTGCACATGTCACCAAATAAGCTCACGTGAATTTGGTCAACTTGCGCCCAGAAAAAGGGATGCCTTTGATTATTCATTTCGTAATAGGGGGGTCATCTCATCTGGATAGAAAAAAAGAGCGGGTTTAAACCATCTGACCCAGTCGCATTCCCCCTCTACTATAATCAACAACTTTTTATGTGTGTCCCTCAAATATTTTGTATTATAGCAGGTTGATAGGTTGATGAATTTACTACATAAGCACATACAAAAGTTTAACAAAAATCCTTAAACTCTTGGTTAAATAAAAGAAAATTAATGCAAAGGATTGCATTGCGCAATCTGTGGGACTGTGACAAAAGCTCGTAATCGCTATCAGTTATAATTAAGCTTGACAATGCGTACTCGCTTTGTCCGAACCATCTGTCATTGTATTGTCAATACACCCGCCTCTCTTCAAAAAGATCCAGACACCTGAAGACAAAAAAATAAATCTGTGATTATTCAGAGCCCCCACGGGCCCCACCCTCCCGATCTCCTCCGCGGTTCACACACTGTGCGGTGTGCCTGTTGAGAAGGATGCTTTGACTCATAGAAATAGGCGCGCTTACGCAAAGGAGACACTACTCCACTTTTCTGATGTTCCATCACGCAAAGCGCACCAACAACTCGATTATAATTATTTTTCAAAATGTAGTCCTTACCTGCTAATGAAAATTGATATTCTCTGAAACATCTCTCGCGCGGATTAAATACACATAATGGTAGGCCTTAGGAACAATAACAAGAAAATGGCTACGAAGACTACATACTTTTGGGTGTAAGCTATTTTGAAAATATGTCATCGATGCAAATTGCTACATGTCAGTCAAAAATTCCAAGGGCTATTCTATGCCGCTTCTGTTCTTTTTCAACGTAGGCCTATAGGCTGCTTTACCCTAAGTAAAAAAAGTAAAAAATGTTGCAGGCCTAGTTCTTTCTAAAACTCATGTGGTGCTGAGTTTCTTGGTGCCAACGCATACAGCGCCTTAAGGTTAATGAGCCAGGCCCCCATACGTGCTCCTGCCATCTGGAGATTTTAGCTCCAGACGCTTAGCACGCTACAGCACATCACGTTAATGAGCATGGACAACATACAGTCTGCTAGAATTAACCAACATGTGCATTGTGGCCTTTCTTCCAAATTTTCTAAAATGGGGCCACTCTAGGGAACCGAATTTAATGAACATGAGCATCGGTACCTCGCTTAAAACAATCTTGTGTAGTCATAATCATCTTTTGAAGCGCAAAATTGTATTATGCTCACTTACGCCCCCCGCCCCCACACAACAGGGCTGAGCTCCACGTAATTCATTTTAGTGTCGTTCCACTGGGGAGAGCCTAAGCAGCAGCAAAGTCCACGGTTGAATGGCGTAGCAGGCCTCTGTCTGCTACAACACTTCCATGGAGTTCAATGAAACGCTCTCTGGATGGAAGCACGACATCAGAGAGAGGCAGAGGCAGGGGCCAAGTGGATGTGGAGTTCATCTTCTCGCAGCGTGTGGGGAGGATCTCCTCTGAACCGCGGGAGCGTCAATGCAATGCAACCCTCGCTGTCATGTTCCGCCTGACCATTAGCGATCCAGACGACCGTTCACCTCGGAGCACCGTGGCCTTCCACAGGCCCATGTCGTAGAGGCAATTCTTAACCTCAAACGACAAAAGCACAGCTCATATTCTCCTATTCCAAGGGTCTTTGTGTGAGTGTGGCATGCCCCTATCAGGTTGCAGAGTCTTGCCGTTCCCACCCCCCTGTGGTTCAGAAATGAAAGATTACCCCCCCCCCCCGTCCCCCGTCCCCCCACCATCAATTCATGCAATCATTAATAAGTACCATGATGATTGTTGGTATTTGTTGTTGCGTCATGTGAGACCAAATTGAACCAAGAAATGGTTTGATGGACACAAATGTGGCCGACTGAACTTCGTAAAATGAAGTTGAGTCAACAAATAACGCGACATCATGCGTTTGATTTTCAAAAAACTCCTGTGTGTTTTCCCCATGTTGGCAGGGTTAGGTAATGGATGGACCCCTTCACCCTGCCTCAAGGGAGTTAGGGGGGTTATTCCACCGATTTCTTAGATGAGTAGATGACCCTTGACCCCTAGTTTAGCCATTGGCTAAGGTCAAGCCAGGTGGCTTTCAAGAGCTGATCTGCCCGTTCAGTAGCATGTGACATTTGAACCCCTTTTCACTTTGACAATCAAATGCACTTTTCAGCACATAAGTGGCAAACCCATTCACCCTGTGTGTGTGTGTGTGTGTGTGTGTGTGTGTGTGTGTGTGTGTGTGTGTGTGTGTGTGTGTGTGTGTGTGTGTGTGTGTGTGTGTGTGTGTGTGGTGTGTGTGTGTGTGTGGTGTGTGTGTGTGTGTGTGTTTTTCAAAGTGATTTGCAGGAGTCTTGAGTCATGAGTCTAGTTTTGCGTCACAGGTAAGGTCATGGTTCAGGGAACACTGATTAAGAGGTTATGAGAACTTAACAATCATTACCCATTCCCCCTCGGCGCCCTCTCTATCTCCATATTGTATTCTCCTTCTCAAACCTAGAAGTACATTCACACCATGCATTCTTGACTAATCTCCCTGCGGTCCACACCTTCTTTCTTTTTTTTTTTTTTTTACTTCTCTGGAGGACGTACTGAGCATGTGCAAGGCTTAATAAACTGAGACATCTGTCCAGACTGCCTCATGCTTCAAACACCTCTTTTATCTCTGGGTTCAAACCATGTGTGCTACCAGCCTCCCAGATAAATGAATTTGCCAGTAACGTGGTTCAGACAGATTCAGGTCTGCCATTGCTACCTCCATCCTGAGATCGCTTATTTTTTTCCCAATCTGGCATGTTCTCTGAAGGGTTCTTCAATCATGAAAGCACATTGGTTTATGGCCGAAAAAGAGAAGTCTTAATCTGAATCTTGTTGGGGGTTGATGGGAACAGCCCGTTTCCATTCTGTCACCACATGGCGTCTGTTTGTGGGGCCACACAAGAAAATTCCCCATGGAAAAATTTGGACTCTTTCCCATTGTTCCAAGAGGAAAAAGGGGAGCTTCATATGGAAGTTGGAAAGGCCAGGAAATGACAGACATTCTTTGTGCACTATTTGAAAATAAACTTGCCGCTCCCCGCTTCCCGCCCAACAGCTAAGGAATAGACGGAATATGAATGAGGAATGAATGAGGATTATAATCCCTACAATCCGCTTGTGGTATTAGTACTTCCTGCATCTATTCCGCCGGTGCACATCCTAGTTTTGTATATTGGAATTTGAGTTAAACAGGCTGTTGTTGTCTCGTGGTCTTAGTTCCATCCGCCCATCCCCCCCCGCCATTTCCTCCCCTTCAATCATACAAGCTCTTATGCTCTCGTCTGTCATTTGTCCTTATTTTGCCTCACTTGACCTGCTCCAGGGCAACACACTGCCGGTCTCGCGCCGTTCTTTATGAGGTGTCACCGCGGTGAGGCCTGGTTGCCAGGGAAGAGGCCGCCGGAACGTCAGGCTTTGCATTCAGCTGGCTCCGCCTGGGTCGCTTAAGGAGAGAAGAATTAAACTCTCTTCATCCCTAATGAGGCAATCCACAACAATTCTTAATGTTTTTTGAATTGTATAAATATTAGAGAGGTTAAACACGCACAGAAAACGCAATTTTGAAGCCTTGACTCGGTTTCCCTTTAAAAGTTCACGGCCCCGCTGAATGAGATAAAGGAGGCGTTGGGTAGATTACACAGCTCTCGGTTTCTGTTCTCCAATCCTTTCGACATTAAGTGTAGAAAAAAGGCAACAGGTGTCCACGGCTTCTTGGCAGTGGCGTCTCCAGCCTTTTCTCTCCCTCTGAAAAGCCTTCGATTGCCTCCCACTCCTCCCTCCTCTTTATTTTCTCTCTTTTTTTAGACTTAATAACAGGTTTTATTGAACAGGCTCTTCCTTCTCAGCTGGCCAGGCTGGAGGCCCTGCCCCCCCCTCACACGTCACTCTCCCTCATCTCGGTCTCTGTCGCTCTCTCGCTCTCTCGGTCTCGTTATCTCTCTCCTTTTAGGTATCTCTTTCTCTCCCATACGTCCGCCTCTCATTTCTCTCTATCCCATCCTTCTCCCGTCTCTCTCATCTCTCTCTTCCTCTAACCTCCTTCCCCCTGTTGGTTTTTCCCACCACCGGGGCGACCGGTGGTTCCCAGGTATTTGACCAGTGTAGCGTGGCAGGCAGGCTGGCAGTGCTGGCTGGGTGGATGTCTGGAAGTCCTGGCCCCCGTGTGAGACAAAGGCAGCCTGGCTGCGAGGGGAGGATGAAAGGGAAGCGAGCAGGGGGGTTTGATGCCACTCCTTTTTTACAATGGGAAACCTCTTTAGTGAGGTTGTAGAGCAAATAGGCTCGTTGTCTCTCTCGTGCCTTCTTTTAACAAGCCCTGTTGTTTTGTTTGTGTGTGTGTGTGTGTTTTTTTTTAATATATTCGTGAGTGTGTGTTTCTGTTTGATCATATATTCCAAAAAAATAACAAACAACGTCCCTGCTAGTATGGCACTACACTAGTAGATCCAATTATTTTCTGTAGACATATTCCGTAGAAATGTAGTAAACGATAAATATATTGCTCCTGCAGCAGAACCACATTCAGACTCCGTCCCTTTGATTAGAAGATACAAATGTGCGTTGTCTGCTAGCATATCTGCTGGGGGGTAGAGGGGCTGGGGGGAAGATTGAACCACAGGCGTCTTTTACAGCCCCCTGCTCGACAGACAACCCGCTCTCAGACACTTCTCTTCCGGCGCTTCTTTATGACATCATAAATTCCTCCATTTCCTCTTCCCGGCCCTAGGTGGGTATAAAGGACATACCTGGCCAGTAATTGTCTGTCTGGCCCTCTCATCTTGACTGGGTCATTCTGCCGACCAGAGTCTACTTCCTCTGGCTTACGAGATTGCCCACAGAGGCAACCGGAGAACTTCCTTAGATCTCAAAAAAGGTGGACCCCTGAACAAAGGGCTCCTATTTGGCGAGGGCCGTAGCTACGACTACGGCGCTGTTTGATTACTGTGGACGTAGAAAAAGCTAATGTTTGAACTTTACTTCATTTTTTTGGGGGGGGGGGGTTTATCGTTCGGGTCACTCCGGAGTCAGCGGTCCCCTCCCCCCACCTCCTCCGTGTTTGTGTCTCTGTGTAGCGCACAACACTGAAGACCAAACACAATGCGCACCCCTGACCCGGCGGTACCCCTTAGTCCCCGGGTCCGAGATTGTGGACTAAAGAAGAGAGTGAAGGGAGAGGATTAAAGAAGAAAGAGGGAGGATTAGGAGCACGTAGAAGGTCTTTGGGAACCGGCCGCAGATCAACATTCATGTTGATCTGCGGCCGGGCCAGGGGCTCCTCAAGGGAAGTGGGAACAATGCACGCACCAGCACCACAACATTCCTCAGGGTTAGAAAGGTCAGGGGTCGACCAGTTACCCCACCCTGCCAATCAGACCCGAGGCACTAACTGACTCACCCCCTCGCCCCCCTCTTTTGTTTTTACTCTGTCTTTGCACTTGTTGAACACGCCGTGCACTTGTTGACCGCGGCGGCCCCTTTGCTCTCTGTTCCCCCGATAGGCTCTCCTACGGTCAGGGCCGCTCAAGCGCTCCAACGCTCCCTACCTCACTACTACTTTACGCGCTTTTTTCCAGCACGTCTGAGTCTCAATGTCACTTGAAAAGAAACAGGCAGGAAAATAGAAAAAAGGAACCAAAAATAAACTACTTAAGAACATGTAGGCGTTTGAAGTCAAACATGCAAGAAAAGGTAATGAGTTTAAAATAGATTATTTTGACACAGCGTTGAGCATTTAAAAGCGAGCGCCAGTGTTCACAGGAAGCCGCGAATGACAGGAAGAAAGGAGGGAGGGAGAAAAAAAAAATCTTCCAGCTACGGGGATATGTTTACACCCCAAGTCAAATTCTGTTAGATATTTCAGTGATTACACTGGCAAGGCACAGCCACGGTTTTACTGGGCCAGTTGTTGCAGGTTTTTGCAGCAGTTTAACGTTTTTGGGGGGGGAGGGGGACCGGTCCGTGTAGCATGTGACACATAATCCTCAGCCAGATGTGGAGGAAGCCCGGCTCCGCTGTAGGATGTGAACCATCACGCCACATCTGGCCCCGCTTGGCCTTTGGCGATTACTGTACATAAAATACACTGTAATCACCCCACTGTAGAGTACACTTGGAGTGACCGGGGGTTCCAATAGTGGTACCCCCACATTGTTCCTGTCCTGAGACTGGCCTCTGGCTCGAGCTGAGAACAACTGCGTCCCTGACACACTCATGATTTTATTACGACAAATACGTTGCCGAAAGATAGAATAATCCTGATGACAAGCACATGCAAACTGTCTTTGTACAAATCGTGTTCAGATTCGTATGCCTCGTCTCTTAACATCTCTAGGATTTATTTGAAATACTCCTGCCGGTTAGCTAGCTAAACGTCTGCTCTTAAAACGAGATGTAGGTTAGGCGCCTCTATAGGCACACTCCACGTCTGGCAGTCATTATGAATGAATGTACAGTATATGCTGTGGAGTCGGCCCCCAGCTACATTAGATGGCTCGCCCACGGGTCCATCGGACCACCCGAGAGACGCACCGCGGCCACTTCCTGCTGCTCCTCCTCCTCCTCCTCCTCCTCCTCCTCCTCCTCCTCCTCCTCCTCCTCCTCGCCGCCATTTTACCCACATGGTTCTGTCTGGAAAGTTTCTGCTGTGAATGCACCAATTTGTGTGTATGGATTTTTCCTGGTTTCCATTCTTCCAGACGAGAATAGATAGAGCTCGTGTCTCGGTGTCTGACTACATGATGGAAGGACTCCTTTTTTTTTTTGCAATAGTCGTGATCCGACTTTTATATAAATGTATATTATAATTTGTCTATACATCTGAGATTGCCTCAATAAAATAATCAGTGTGGACACAAGTCCAATAACCTTTTGAAGCAGACCAGTATAAACAAACCTGCATGGTCTTACCCATGACCACGTACAGTTGAGGAAGAGGAGGAGGAGGAGGGGAAGAGTGAAAGGCCTTTCTGGTCGCTGCTGTGAAGTAGCGCCCAACATAAGGGACAAATACGGTCCGTTTTTAGTTGTATTATTTTGGCTGGCCTGCTGACGGCCCTTTTGAAAACCTTCTTTGTAGAGGCTGACGAGCTGCCTCTACAGGGTCTAATTCTTTGGGGTCCCGGCGGAGAAAAAGTACAGTGTAGGGTCAGGTGTTGGTGGACCTTTCATGGTGAGAGGGGTGCAAAGGCTGTATGCCATATGGGGTGATTATGGAATGTTTCAAAAGATTATTTGTGTGTGTGTGTGTCTTTATGAGCAGGGTGCGGGAGCATATTTGTATGTATGAAAGGAGTCCGTGGCAAACACGAATAATAATACACAAATGCCCAAACACTCCTCCATGGATAAATACATTTTTGCTTTGTGTTCCATGAACCAGTATTATTATTTTTTACGAATAACTTGCAGTACTCATACAGTTTATTAATATTTTATTCTTTGTGTTTGTGCTCAATTGTCAGGGGATCTTTGTGAAGCATACAGGTATTTATTGTGTTTGTCGGCTCCGTGTGCCACGGTGTAGGCTGGCTGTTAAGCAAACAACGGCACTGATAACGGGAACGCCGTCAATGTCACAGAGCCGTCGTCTCTGTGACAATGTCTGTGTGTCTGTCGCGATGAAGCCCTAGCTTTTAGCCTCCCATGTAATGTGAGGACTCTGTGGGCCAAAGACACAGACACACACACACACACACACACACACACACACACACACACACACACACACACACACACACACACACACACACACACACACACACACACACACACACACACACACACACAGAGTAGCGGTCCCTCCACACAAAGAAAATATTCAGCTGTAGATTGGGGGTCCCTCCGAGGGCGTGACATTGAACTGTTGGGGGTGGGGGGGGGGGGATTAAGGGGAAATGCCTGGCTGAGACTGGGGTTGCCATGGCAAAGACCCCTTATTCTCATTTCCCTCAAACCTATGCCTATTTTTTATATCAGGTCTCATTGTGGGGTGAAGTGTGTGTGTGTGTGTGTGTGTGTGTGTGTGTGTGTGTGTGTGTGTGTGTGTGTGTGTGTGTGTGTGTGTGTGTGTGTGTGTGTGTGTGTGTGTGTGTGGTGTGTGTGTGTGTGTGTGTGTGAGTAGGGAGGATGTTGTATATGTTTTCTGTATTTGTTCCTGTGTCTGTGATCTTTCGATTGGATTTAATTCAACCTTGGAGCAAACTAGCTAACCCTTCAAGTGATCATGCTTGAATATAGATAATCACCTATTTGGAGTTTGTTTTTTGTTCTCCGTTTTTTGATAATGACATCAGTTCACTTCCATTAAAAATTGGGCTTCCTCATTAAAATGGTAGATGGATGGATATGTATTTATCAAAGTCTTTTCAGACATTTTTAGTCCTTAAGAAACACACACAATGTCTGTCAGCAGAGGACTCAGAATCTCTGCGTGTTGCATCAGTCTCCCCTTGTAGCCTGTCTCTTAGCATGCTAGCGTGACGTCAGCCTCCTAACGCCCGAGCCCAGAGCGGGGCTCCATCGTCCCCCTCGGTGTCATCAGCTCCTTCACCTCCTCCTTCTCCTCCCGGGGAGGAGGTGATAAATAATACCCATATATCAGCATTCATAATCCTGACGTCAGCCCTATCCAGTTGTGTGCAGCCGTGGGCAGAGAGGCTAGCAGGCGTTTGTTTGTCCCACTCAGTGCCGTGCCGGTGACAATGGGAGCACTCAGTCTGTGGTCGGGCCAAAGCTGAATGCTGTGCAGTAGGACGTGCAAGCATTGTTCCCCCCCCCCTCCCCCAAGTCCTTATCATCCACTAGCACCACAAGCTGATTCATAGGCTGCTAGTTTCTTATGTGATGTTCGTGAGGGTCGAACAATAAAGACGATAATAATCCTGAATCCATTTTGATACAGTGTATTGAACACCATTGTTTTTGGTTGGCGGGGGATTTCGGTTTTCAATTGAAATGGGCTTTCGAGCTGAAGCAGTTTAAATGGTTGTTCAGTTCCACTTGCAAAGTTTTTGTTTTCATGATTTCGTGTTGTGACAGTATTATCAGCTGTGTATTCCGCGATGACATCAAAACTGGACAACACCACTGACATCCTCTGTATTTGTGTGTGTGTTACAGAAGCTGCCGTGGACCGAAGCTCAATCTCCCCTCGTGCCCGGAGTGTCTCCAACGGCTGACGTCCAAAACACCACTTTTAAAAAATATATATATTTGATCATTACGTTTTCAATCTGAGTGTTTCCCATTTAGTAAGTCGTTCCGGGCAGGTCCAGCTATTTTGTGTCGAGTCACACTCCAGTCACACTGCAGACTATGAAAATAGGCTTTTGTTGCTGTTGTGTCTTAGCAAGGCTCCTCCTCCCTTGGTGGTTGTGTCAGGCTCATCCTCCCTTCCTGCCCTCCGGACACTGAACTCATTCTGTCACCGTCTCCTCTGCATCACCATCCCCCCCATCCCCGTCCCCCCTCTGGTTGTTCCTCTGCTCTGTGACCTTACCCCTCAGTGGTGTGAGGCCTGTCTCTCCCTCTTCCACCCCCTCCATCAGCACACACCCCTCTCAGCCTCATCCTCTTCTCCGGACGTGTCAGCTCTGCTTACGAGACACCCTTCCTCTCTCCCCCCCCCCCCCCCCCCCCCCCCCCTCTCTCCAGACTTCCGACTCTGTTGCTTGCCACGGTGAACATTCAACGCTGTCGGTGAGTTTTGGTATGGATCACATAGAAACCATCGACCGTTGACTGTGCCCCGTGGCACGGCCCGTCTCGACGCCATCGCCGACCCGCCGCTTCCGTGCGAGAACGGAGAAAGGGGGGGAGGGAGGGAGGGAGGGAGGGAGGGAGGAGAGGAGAAGAGAGGGGGAGGGGGAGGGGGAGCATTCCAACGTTTGTCAGCGACACACCACGACGAGTCACGCGCAGAGCGAGACAAGAACGAGATGTAACGTAGATGATGTACAATCACGCACATTGCACATCATCACCACTGATCTCACACTGTTTCCAGTGTCTCGTCCCGTCACCCCCCCCCCCCCCCCCTGCTAACCGAAAGGAGCAAGGGTCACAATCAACATTCATTGCTGTCGCTGGGTTGGACTGTGTGGAAAAGCTCACTGAACAATGAGTGCAACTGTGGCCCAGATCTGCCTTACTCTCGTGTCTCTGCCAATAAAACGGAAAACAACCGGATGTGAAACGCTGTGATTCCTTTATTTATACAACTAGCTTGTTTTTCAGTTATATTTCTCTCCACTCTCATTTTACCCCTGTCTGTCTGTCTCTTCTCTCTCCCTCTCGCTCCCTTCCCCTCACGCTTCCCCCTGCCCGGCCCTCTAAAGGCTACAGGGGAAGAAGGGAGACTGAGATGGAGAGAGGAAGAGGGAGAGAGCGAGACGCAAATAGACTTCTAGCTGTTTGCTTGTCCTCTCCCTCCTCTCCTCTAATTGGGGGTTGTGTGTGCAGCAGGATGGGAGGAAGCAGAGTGAATGTGTAATCATTTGGAGTCTCCTGCTTTAGATGTTTCATTCTTCTCTTTTTTTGTTTGTCTAATTATACAGTGCATTCAGTCAAAGCCCTGTGTGTGTGTGTGTGTGTGTGTGTGTATGTGTGTGTGTGTGTGTAAGCGTGCATGCGTGGATGAATGCATTTTAGAGCTCATAAGGAAGGGAGGACACTAAATAAACTAGGCACAGGTTTACAGGCCTAGAGAATACGTTTTGTAGTTATCTATTTACGACTACCTGTGTCTATGAACTCACTAGTGGTGCCAACCAGTGCATCCAATTCAAGCAATTCTTAAAAAGTATAAATTAGATTGCTTCTGGCTGGAGACTGCTCTGTTATTATCCGTGTTTGAGTTTCATGAGAGACTGTCTCGCCGTGTAGTGTGTGGCCCGTGATGGAAGACCTGTCTGGCTAGCGCAGAGTGCAATATGTTATTTTCCTTTTTACCGAAGCTTGGTGGAGGAGCACGCACGTCTCCAACCTTGGCTTAGACACATCATGTCCTGTAAGCACCCATCTATCTAGCTTTTTCTCTCCCCCCCCCCCCCCTCCCCTTTGCTTTCTTCTTCTTTATTTATGTCACTCTTTTTCTCTTTCATTATTAGGCCTACTAGGTGATTTGGTGATTTTAACATCTGAAATTTGCATTATGAATTTGTTGCTTAATAAAGTTACAATGAACCAAAATTATGTGGTATGACAATTTTTTTAAAGTGAGTTTACCAATCCACTGGAGCTATCTCTGTACAACCATCACATAGCAAACATTTTCTCGCTACAGTTATATAGGCCTACTGTCGTTATCATTTAACATCCAGACCTCAACCCCTACTCTCGCTCTCCAAAAGTATCTTTGTATTATTCATAGAAAAGCACTTTGTGCAGTCGTGCAGCGATGATGATGTAATGATGGCTCGGAGCACAAGTGTGGAGTGTCATTTTGGGTGGATTCGTGCGACCGGAGGGAAAAACAGCACAATAAAGTTAGTTCAGCTCCATTGGTAAAGCTTACAGCTATTGTGACGGCCAAAGAATGAAAAGGGGATTCTTATCTTCAAATCAAACTCACCAACTTTAAATGTTGGCAGACCGTAAAGCCTTCGATGGAGAATAATTGACTCATTTTGTGGGCATTAACTTGATAAAAAATAACAATAATTGAACGCTGCAAGTCCTCAAATATGTCGTTGTTGGTGAACTTTTGTTTGAAGTGGTAAACCTCCATCTAGTGGCCATGTACAGCAATGCAAGATAAAAGCTGAGAACCTCCCATTCCACAACCCGAAGGTAAAGACGCGGTAAAGGTTGTCCGCAGAATGTTTCTATTTTTATTTTACAAACAAACATCATGCAACTTCTAAAAAACAAAACAATCCAGATTTTTTGAGTCATGGATACAACTTCCTTTATACCAAACGTGTAGGCTCTTTATAGGCCTACTTCCACTTGCATTAATTCTTCCTCTCACATCCTCCTTTAAAAACAAAGGCGCGACGCCTGGGTTTTCCATTGGCCACGTCACCCGAGCACAGGAGGGTATTTTTCCCTTCAAACAAGATGAGCAGGAACTCAGCCTACGAAGTGTGCTTACCAAATAACGTCTTCACACGCTAAAAATTACAATAATAAAAAAGGAAAGATCTCAACAAGCATAATATTACACAAAATAAATTATGTTAACTTGATATAAATAGCATAATTTAACGAATTTAAATAATTTACAAGCCTTTCTTATGAACGCCATTTCTGTTAAGCCACATACAAGGAAGACAACATTTTATAATTCTACAATTGATGCCTTTCACAAGGGCATACAACAAGAGTAGGCCTGTGTTCGATTATCATCCTCATATAAGCCTCATATTAAGCACAGCAAGCTTCCTTCTTTCTCTTCTGGTGTGAATGCATCACAGCCGGCTCTGATTAAGTGTTCTGGCTTTTCTGCTGCAATGACAATTAAAGAAAAAGAAGGGGTTTCAGTTAGGGGACACGTGAACGTTCAGAGGGTGCTGAAGCAGCCGAGCTGACCCTAGATGTCCAGAGTGCTCTGTGATCAAGGTGTAATTTATACTTCCTCATGAATAAAATAACCTGGCTGGTTGCCCTCAGTAAGTTTACGTCAGCGGATGACATCACTTGCCGTATGGCATCACGTGTTACAGCTTCGACCCCGCCCGCAGACCTGTCAGCGACGTTGAAATGGGCTCCCATTCAATTTGTATGGGACGAGCTATCGCGTGCGGGCGGGGGGAATGCGGCACGTCGAAGGGGAGGGACGAAAGTTGAACTTCAGTGTACTTTATGCATTACTGCGTAGTGCAACACGCGTTCGGCCATGCGATTTGACAATGGCAAAGCATGGCTCGGCTCCTAGTTCCATGCTCGGCTCCACTAGAGTGATCTCCTTTTTGAGGCTGCGTGGCAACGCCCCGCCCCCTATCTATTGATCTATTGGCTTCTCGTTTGAGATTCCCACTTTGTTGCAGTCGGTGATGCCAATGCCGGGAACTTCAGTTGGAAGAGCGCCGATGAAAACATTAGCCCGTTAAATGAATAAACATGTTCTGTACTCTTGAGATTGTTCTAAACAATGAAAAACTATATATAGGCTATTGTTGAGCACTCATATTTGTTGGATCTATATCTATGCTCCTGTGTGTCCGGTGGAGCAGGTCGTTTTTTTTTTTTTATAGTCAATCGTTTTGAGGGCAGCATAACAATAGTCTTCATATAGGCCTTGTCCAGTGACAGGTGTTGTGCCAACGATGAACAAAAAACGCCTATTATGGGTTGTATTATCACTTTAAATCCAGTTTACAACTGTTAGAAATTACTGTATCGGTTTTAGTATAGGTCGCAGAGCAGGTGTCATTATGCAAAGTCATAACGATATTTGCAAAATAGTTAATCTTATTTTATATATAAACGGTAAATCATTTGAAATAAAGTTTTCCAAATCTAGGCCTTAACAAGTTATAAGACATACCATACGACACCCATGTGTGGAAAAAAATCATTCAACCTGCATAGTAGTTAAATAGATAACGGTGATGGTTTCCCCACAGAGACATAGTGATGGAGAGTTTACAGAGTTTGTTTTTTGACCAAACAAAAGAGTGATTGTAGTCGGACCAAAAGCCTACCTGATTCGGTTGATGTAGTTTTGAACCCAGAATAAAGCAGGATCTGCACATGCTTGTCCCTTCTTTGTGTGGAAACTATGAAGAAAAAAAAAAAGTAAACCGTTAAGGTGCGTGTTTGAAGTGGCTGGCGGTGTCTTTAGAAGACATAAAGCTCACAGCAGTGTTGATGACTCACATTATGGCATCGATGGGACATAGCTCTTCGACAGACTGCACAGAGTAACCCTTTATGACACGGAAAGGGAGTTTGCCCCGGGTGAATTCTCTGCAGCATGCATGCGGTGCTGCGGGAAAGACATGTTTTTGTTAGATACACACAGACAGACAGACAAACAGACAGAGAGGCAGACGGACAGACAGGACCTATAGATTGACATTCAGATAGATGGACCCTCATATTTACCTGCAGATGTCGGGGTAGCGTACAGCCAGATGGTGGCGAGCAGGAGGGCCATCATTAGACCTTTGACATGTGCCATGGCTTATTATGTGTAGGCAGTAATGTCTCTCAGCTCACTCTCTCTCACTTCTGGGCTAAAGAGTTCTGGTTATGGCTGTGTTGTAGAATCTCCTCATCCTTTATAATCAAGACTCTGCAAGGCGGGGCAAGAAAGTTCCACTCAGAAATGGGACACCTGTGGAACTTACCCACGCATTATGCTTCAACAAAACTTCCCCACATTGTCCTACGACAAAATAAGGCAACACCTATAACAAGTTATGGGTAGTGTCCTTTATGAATGTTGGGACTAGACTTTCTTGTTGTTCAATGTGGATATCCGGTGATTAGGAGTAATATTAATATCCCATGATGCTTGGCATGCATATCTTTATAGAATTTGATTACAATTTTGAGAAATCTCTCATAGTTGGTCTCTTTTTTGTTGAGTGGAGCAGAATAGTGTTTAGGAATGATCAAGCCAATAGGCTCTGGTTTCATCAAATGATAGGCAGCCAGATAGGTTGCTAAACTAATTATCTGTAAGACGATGCTCAATTATCTAATATTATTAGATGTTATTATGACATATGCTTTCTAACTGAATTTCTTACTATCTGAATTACATTTCATCATTGTAATATAGGGAAATGTGTTACTCAGAAATGTGTTAATCTATGCCAAATGAACTCGATGGGAGGGAGTTTATTGACTATATATGATGCAAAGATAACAAATTACAGCACAATGGGAAGCTGAGTAATGAGAAACGTCACAACTGTGGGTCTTCCAGTACCACACCTTTACAAACATCCTGTCATGTCACGCAAAGTTTGTTAATTCTGTTGAGCATTTTCATGTCAAGTCTTGTCGTTCACTTCCTGTTTTATTTTGTAGTTGCAGAGGATACAGAGGATGACATGCTGTCTACAGCTGCGTCCTGTAGCCTCTTTGCAGAGGAGGTAGAGCAAGCGTCCCTTGCCTCTCAGGCGTTCTCTCAAGGGTCTCTGGGCGGCTCGGCTAGAGGGTCAGTGTCCGGCCGCGACACCGTTAGACCAGCCGTGCGAATGGCCCTGGCAAGACTGGGGTTGGATGAAGCTCCTGTTTCATCTGCACCTGTGAACGCCTTTTTTCCACAGGCCACTCAACCTTCCGTTTTCTCTTTGCCCCCCTCTGAGCCGTACATCGCAGAGCTTCATAGATGCTGGCCAGATTCAAGGGCTCTCTCCCAGCACACTAGTGATAGCAGAGGTCTGGCAACTATGGCCAATGCTGATTCTTATGGCTTGGACCAGTTAGCTCCGATTGAGCCTGCTATAGCGTCCCTGGTTGTCTCCCCGGACGAGGCTCTGAGAACCGATGCGCGCTGCCCTCGGCCCCAGTGCCGGATTACAGATGACCTCCTTACCAGGAGTTACAACATTGCTGCCCGTGTGGGACGTCTTGGGAATTCGCTTTCTCACATCGTTCTGGCGCTGTCTCAGACTATACGGGGGTCAGGTGTTGATCCTTCAGCACAGACCCTCAGTGATGCTTCACTGCAAACATTTGCGTACATGACTAGGGAGCTAGGCAGGTTAATGTCAACTGTTACGTTGGCGCGCCGCCAGGTTTGGCTGGCGCAGTCACCCCTGTCGGAGGTGTGTCGACGGACCCTCCGCTCTCTTCCAGTGGTCCCAGGCCAGACGTTTGGGCCAGCTGCTCTTCAGGCCCTGGAGCGAAGTGTACAGGTTGGCCAGGCTAGCCAGCAGTTTGCTAGCTTACGGCGTGCACCTCTGCTTCATTCTAGGCCGGGGGCCTCTGCGGTACCCCATGCCAATAGCTCTCAACCACGTTCAGGTGGACAATCGAGGGGCCAGCACTTCTCAGCACGGGCTGACCAGCGCCGTAGCTCTGCGCCACGGGTGGCATTTCAGGCGCCAAGAGGTTTGGCGCCCAGCCGCCGCCCCCCCAGGGCCGCTAGGGGCAGGGGGGGTAGGTACTGAAGTCCAAGGGCCGGTCGTCGGACGCTTTTCTCAGCAGCACCTGAGCTACTGGCAAGTGCAGACCACAGACCCTTGGATAGTGTCCACGCTATCCAACGGGTACACACTCCACTACTTTCAGCGGGATCAAGGTTACCGTGGTCACCAATCCCGACAGATCCCTGGTCCTGAGACAGGAAGTAGCCACCCTCCTTGGGAAGGGTGCTATCGAAATAGTAGAACCACAAGAACAGCTCGATGGGTTCTACTCAACCTACTTTCTGGTACCGAAGAAGGATGGCGGGTTTCGCCCCATTCTGGACTTGAGAGGGCTGAATCAGTTCCTCAAGGTTCTTCCCTTCCACATGCTGCGTGTTGCGGACGTCCTCCAGGCTATCGCTCAGGGGGACTGGTTCGTATCAATAGACCTGAAAGACGCTTACTTTCACGTCCCTATTACCCAACGTCACAGGCGGTTCCTCCGCTTTGCTTTTCTGGGCAAGGTGTACCAGTTCAGGGTTCTTCTGTTCGGGCTGTCTCTGGCCCCGTGTATATTTACACGGTGTGTAGCAGCAGCCCTGTCACCATTACAGGTCACAGGTATGGCGATACTGCCATACCTGGACGACTGGTTGGTCATTTCCCCAACTCGGGAGCAGGCGGTCAGGGACACAGCCATGCTCCTCAGCCATGTGGACCGGCTTGGCCTCATGGTCAACTTTACCAAGAGCAACCTTACCCCATGGCGGGTTGTGAGCTATCTGGGGCTGGTGCTCGAATCGGTGGCCATGCGAGCCTGCCTCTCTCCAAAGCGCGTAGCTACCATTCTGCAGCTGCTACTGCGCTTCATGCGGGGGAAGTTCCTGGAATACAGCCTCTTCCTTCGACTGATAGGTATGCTGACCTCAGCATCAATGGTGGTCCCACTAGGCCTTCTGGAATTGCGTTCCCTTCAGATCTGGGTGAATGGTCTCCACTTGGACCCCAAGTGGCAGAGACACAAGATGGTCAGGGTGTCTGGGTGCCTTCGGGCCCTCAGACCCTGGAGAGAGAGGGCATATCTGATTGCGGGGTCGCCCTTAGGGAGGATAGCTTCCTGGCGGGAGGTTGTGGAGACGGACGCCTCCCTTTCCGGCTGGGGTGCAGTATGGCAGTGCAGGACTGTCGGAGGCCAGTGGGATGCCCAGCAGAGACTGGAGCATATAAATGTGCTGGAACTCCTTGCGGTGTTCTTAGCTCTCAGGCACTCAGGGGGGCACCAGATGGAGGCAGAGCCTGCGGGTCACGCAAAGGCTCCTTCCGTGGGCGTTCCCCGATTTTCTAAGCCTGAGGGCTGTCCATGTTCCAGGTGTCCGGAACACAGCGGCAGACCTTCTCTCTCGCCAAGGGCCACCCCCCGGAGAGTGGAGACTCCATCCGGAGGTGGTGGGGATGATTTGGGACAGGTATGGCAGGGCAGTGGCGGATCTCTTTGCTTCCGAAGAGACCACCCACTGTCCCCTTTGGTTCTCCTTGACGGAGAGGACCAGTCCCCTAGGGCAGGACGCTCTGGCTCATGCTTGGCCAGACAGCCTGCTTTATGCATTTCCCCCAATTCCCCTTTTACTGGCAACGCTGGACAGGGTCCAGCGTGGCTGTCACAGCCTACTTCTGGTGGCTCCAAATTGGCCAGGAAGGCCATGGTTCCCACCGTTACTGAAACTCCTCAACGGAGAGCCTTGGTGCCTCCCAGAGAGACGGGACCTTCTGTCTCAGGTAGGCGGACCCATATGGCACACGATCCGGGGCGCCTGCGGCTGTGCGTGTAGCCCCTGAGAGCCAGGACCCACTGCTGACGTCTTGCGAACAGTCAGTGGTCCGTACTATTTTTAGTTCAAGGGCACCCTCCACTAGGTTGCTCTATGCAAACAGGTGGAAGTTGTTTTCACAGTGGTGCGTGGCGCGGGGCAAAGTCCCGGAGACTTGCTCAGTGGTAGTGATACTACACTTTCTGCAGTCTGTGTTGGACAACAGAAGAGCTGCGTCTACCCTGCGTGTTTATATGGCCGCGATCTCAGCCACACACGCAAGGGTGGATAACCAGACGGTAGGGTCCCACTACCTAATCAGGCAGTTTCTGAAGGGAGCCCAGAGGCTTCAACCGCCGCGATCCCTGAGGGCACCATCATGGGACCTGCAAGTAGCTCTGAGGTCCTTATGTCTACCCCCATTTGAGCCACTAAGTCAGGCAGACCTGACGCGGCTGTCCATGAAGACGGCATTTCTCCTTGCCATTGCAACTGCAAAACGGGTCGGTGAACTCCATGCCTTGTCAGTGAGCCAGGCGTGTTTGCGCTGGCACGCAGATGGGTCAGGAGTGGTGCTCTGGCCGAACCCATCCTTCCTACCCAAACGATTGTCTCCCCATCATGTAAACCAATCAATCGAGTTGGCTGCTTTCAATCCCCCAGGCTCTCCAGGGGGTGCAGAAAGAGTGTCAGACCTGTTGTGCCCGGTGCGGGCGCTTAGGGCATATGTTGAAGCGACAACCAGCTTGCGTAAGACAGATAACCTCTTTGTCTGTTACGGGGCTGCAGGAAGGGGGCTGCCCTGTCGAAACAGAGACTCTCCCACTGGGTTGTGGATGTGGTCTTGAATGCCTATAGGGCACAGGGGCTCCCTATGCCCTTGGCCGTTAAGTGCCACTCTACCAGGAGTATGGCTACATCATGGGCTGCCTTGAAGGGGGTTCCACTTCAGGACATTTGCTCCGCGGCTACATGGTCCTCATCATGTACGTTTGCCCGATACTACAGGGTTAATGTCGCTGCTCCTCATCCTGTGGCGACGGCTGTCTTGTCGACGGCTTCAAGCCCTTGATTGGGGAGCACTCTTCGTGACCTTTTTGGTATTAGTCATCCAGTGCTAAAGCACCGCCTCTGGCGGTCAGTAGGAATAAATAGAACCATAGTTACGTATGTAACTATGGTTCTATGAATTCCGGATGACCGCCAGAGTTCTCTGTCACTCAGACTTCTCAGATTCCGCGAGAAGATCCAGTTGGAACAGATCCTCGGGTGACTCCGGAATATATAGACTTTCTCGGGTCACCCAGGTGTCACAGCTGACTTTTTTGGTATAATTACTCGACCTGCGCATGCGCGAGATGGAACATCCAATGCTAAAGCACCGCCTCTGGCGGTCATCCGGAATTCATAGAACCGTAGTTACATACGTAACTATCGTTTTCCTTTATCTAAATAGCGTTTTTGGTTTAAACATGCTACCGTTGTCACGTTAAAATTGTACCGGGGGTGTCACGTTAAAATTGTACCGGGGGCGAAAATTGTACCGGCCTACGTCATCGTTTGTTTACATCCTGACAACCTGCCCGGCAACAGACGACGCGATGCAGAAAACATGTTTCCAAACGACGAAATAACATAATACAGATAGCGGATCGCTATCTGTATTATGATAGATAGCGATAACACTTATTTTTACTTTATATTTGTATTGTATTTAATTGTTTAATCGAAACAATAAAAATATTTGCCCGCGAAACGGTAGATTGCGTCAAATGACAAATGTTTTGCCCGCAAAACGAGCGATCGCGTCAAATGACGTAGGAGGGTTCTTGAAACATAATACAGATAACGGATCGCTAGATAACACTTGTTTTTACTTTATATTTGTATTGCATTGAATTGTTTAATCGAATTTAGCTAGTAAACTGAGTGTTTTAAGCAGGTTTCATAGTCTAGAATGTTCAAGAACCTTCCTACGTGATTTGACGCGTCATTTGACGCGATCGCCCGTTTTGCGGGCAATTTTTTTTATTGTTTCGATTAAAAAATGAAATACAATACAAATATAAAGTAAAAACAAGTGTTATCGCTATCTACCATAATACAGATAGCAATCCGCTATCTGTATTATGTTATTTCGTCGTTTGGAAACATGTTTTCTGCATCGCGTCGTCTGTTGCCGGGCAGGTTGTCAGGTTGTCAGGATGTAAACAAACGATGACGTAGGCCGGTACAATTTTCGCCCCCGGTACAATTTTAACGTGACAGGGGCGAAAATTGTACCGGCCTACGTCATCAGTTGTTGACAACTTGACAACTGATTTGATTGGGTTGTCCGTTGCTGGGCAGGTTTCAAAAAACATTCGGCTCATGTTTCCAAAGACGAAATAACATAATACAGATAACGGATTGCTAGATAACACTTGTTTTTACTTTATATTTGTATTGTATTGAATTGTTTAATCGAATTTAGCTAGTAAACTGAGTGTTTAAAGAAGGTTTCAATAACCTGTCTTGTCACGCTCAATGAAGGAGTGTGTCATGCCAAATTTGTACCGGCTGCCAAATTTGTACCGGGCGCGTCATCCATACATAATCCATTCCAAACCTGCCTGGCAACAGATGATCGCGTCGTCCGTTGCCAGGCTGGACAGGAGTCCCTGTCCCTGAGTCAAGTTGCGACACATTCCCATTGAAACAGGTTAACGATTATGCTACTCAACAGGTATGCATCCGATGAAGAAATCACAATGTTTGTGCAATACTTTATCAAATATGTGTGGGTTTACTTGATGCCATTGACATAGGAAGTGTGTAGGCCGTCATAAAATGAAAGTGCTTTTTTAGGTCAGAGGAAGACTTGCACTTATATCTTGTACTCAGAAGAAGAGAAAAAGGGCACGAGTGACTGTAAAGTAGGTCAACCGTGACAAATATGACATACTTTCTTAACCTATGAGAATTTGTGGCTTTTTGAATAACCACAGCCTTTGTTAACGTGCCATTGTTACGTGCCATTGTTATAGTACTTATACATTATCTATTACCCAAGGCATCCTTTAAAACAGGCCTTATGTTGCTGTATCATTTAAAACTATAAAATGTGTTGAATTTTTCTATTCACTGTCAAGCACCTTCAGATTGTCTCTGAAAATGAAACGTGCATACCAATCAAATATAGTTATATCAAGAAAATTGATAGTTCAACAAAATAAAATACTAATTAAAGATACAAACATAAAATCGCACTACCTATCTTTCTACCTATAATGTATTAATAAACAATCTGGTACTGCTGATCAGAAGTGACAAGCATTGAGGGGGAAGTGGGCTTAAGATCAGGGGTTCCATCTGACCCAAATACATTCAGCATCATCGTTGCAATTGCATTTGTTCCTGAAACCAGGGTTCTTTCCGATCATCTTGGGGCCACAGGTCACATACTACATGTTCAGAAGTGTCACGCAAAAGGTCTATTTTAAATGGAAAATAAATCACTGAACAATTTATGACCAAAACAAGTCTGACGGATTTATTAATTTGTTTCCTACAGGGTGTCGCCCTGGTGAATTGGCGTCCTAGATGATGTCACTTGTACAGAGGCCTTGCCTAAAATCGATAGTGATTTTTGTTTCTGGCAGACATAAAAATTCTGGGGTGCCTCTGTGGCTCACTTGGTCGAGTGCATACCATATAGGCCCAGTCCTGAACTCAGCGACCCGGGTTCGACCCCTACCCGTGGTCATCTGCTGCACGTCCTCCCATACCTTCCTCTCTATCTCACTCTACAAGAAAGCATAAAAATGCAAAAATAAATCTTAAAAAAACAACACAGTATCGTTTTCTTAAACTTTGTGTTTGAATTCCATATACTAGATACTATTAATGCTATAGATAACAAGGCTTATGGATAGGGTGCCAACCATGATGACTACTGGTCTTGTTGAAAGCAGTGAGTTTTGCATCAAACTTCATTAATAGTACAGGTCTTTTCCCACTCATTGACGCTAGACCTCCCAGGTGCATTGGACAGTAATTCATTTGCCAACAGAAAAGTGTTTTGAGTTGCGAAAAGTCGTGTGTTAGGGGTGTTTTTTTTTCTTCTCTTTATAGGTCCCAATAGGTTTATCCTTAAGCTGGATAAACAGTGATTTAAGGAGTAATCAAATGTTTTATTGAGGTTCCCAACAGGTGCATGGTTATCTTAAAAGCAAGTTGATCCAGGATGCCATAAACGCACAACATAAGATTTCATTGTAAATAGTTGTTTTTGTTGTCTATGTCTTGACCTAATAAAATATTATATTTGAATTGGAGATATCGTTATTTTTGTGCATTATTTGTATTAATGCATTCACTTTCTCACTGTTTCTCCATACCATACCTACCAACAACGCCATATCACAAAAAAACCCGCAACAGTAATTGGAGCCCTTTCTGCCAGCCAAGACAGGTGGTAATTTCATTTTCTTACGCTAGGTGGCACTGGTGTTCAATAGCATCGGAAGGATTCACTCTTTGAATGGGCAAGTCAGTATCCAACCGGAAGAGCATGAGTTTTTGTGTTTTGGAGATATGTCACTGAAGCTGTAAATTATGCTATTATTAATCTTTTGTAGGGTGAGGTAAAATAAGCATTATTACTTAAATATTATCGCAGCAAAAAGTGTTTACATTAAGGTATATAAGCTCCTGTCGTGCTACATAAGCTAGAATAAGCTAGTCGTTATTCGAATGGTATCACTAGCATCAAAACGCCCGATGGTGCAGCCCACTGTAGGACATGACAGGTAAGATGTAAGGGTTTACTCCAGTTATGAATCCGTCTGCTATCGCGTTCTAGGTTTTGCACATACGCAAAAATATGTTCCTTCTGTTCAGTAACAGTATTTACATTCACTTGTGTGGCTTCAATAACTGGATAATCATGTTCACCCATTATTATTTTTAATTATGTCTACCCTTAGCTTTAGGGACGATGCAATACACAATATAAGAACGGCTACTTTACATAAAAGCGGACTTTTGCTAAGGGCATAACCTCTAATCAGCCCTTTACATTAACATGAAACCATTGTTTTCATTGTATAATACGTGACTGCTGTTCTCTACTATTCAAGGTAAAAACTACCGGGATGATGACATTGCCAACGACGTAAATGGGGCCACGGCCGACTGATCTAGACTGTTCAAGTCAAGGATCACCTGTGGTCAGGGACAAGATAAGTAATGGATATTGAAAAGTGTGGGGAAGATGGAAGGGCCACCCTGTTCGACGACTCGGACTTTCCATCGGACGATCGCTCGCTGTTCTCTGATTGCTCCTCTCCCCTCGCGCGATTACAGGACGAGGTCACCTGGCGGCGCCCACAGGTAAATCCATAAAAGTTTTATTTACGGAACTATAAATGTTTCATTCGATTAGACTAAGTCTTGGCACGTACATCGCAACTTCCCCAAAACACAAAGGAAGAAAAAACCCAGGGAAAGACCCTTCCTGAATGGCTCAATTAGTTGTGCAATAGACAATAAGTGGTACCTGAGGCCTGTTCATGGTCCTGGGCTGGACTCCTGGTAACAACGAGACGCCAAGTCAGTGATGAGGATCACGCTTACAACAAATCTAATGCTGTTCATCATAGAGCAGGGTTTTTTTATACGATAAAAAACAGTCAGAACTATACAGAACTTAGTAGGATCAGTTTAAAGTTCGCGCGGCTTTATTTTCTTGTAGCCTATCACCTACTATCCTTTTCATTAGATACTATTTATTTTATTTATTAGAAGCACATTGTATTGCCACTGTATGGAAGGCTACACTAACTTGCCCCTTATCTAGAGCTGGTTTACCAGTACACAACGTTTAAAACTGAGCAAAGTCGATGCCAACAGACGGTTACAACGTCAATCAATAGTGAAGTATGTGATATGATAATGATGATTGTTGTGACGCTCGGGTTGCTCTACTTGCGCACGAAGTTCTGAGGGAAATCTGCGACTTTACAAAGTGTTCAAGGAGATTTCCTCCGATCTAAAGGTCCCAACCCACGAAATTCCCGGAAACTCCGACTGTTTTGAAGGCACGAATAGTACCTTTTCAAGAGTAAACGTCATTGGACGTCACGTCACACAATACCTCACAAAGAGCAAATACAATACAACGGACATTGCAAAACACATCAAGTCTGGTGGCCCTACGGACTTCGGTGGGAGTTTAAGGCGCCAATACAATATGCCAATTCACCATACAATATTAAGATACATCATAGAAAGCCGGCGCAGATGATTATTATTTTTTTATATCTGATCGTGGCACTCCCACGTGTCATCAAAGAATGGCGCTCCGGGCGACTGCCCGGTTCGCCCGTGCCTAAAACCGTCACTGAGTCAAAGCCAAAGTTCCTTTCCCCCCCAATTCCTCCTCAACCATGGCTGAGATAACCCCCAGTATGAGTCTCGTTATGGAAATAAAAACAATAGAAACATTCACTAAATTAAATAAATGAATGAGACTTTCTCAGTCTGGATTATTTGTTCCCCAATATACTTTCCCTTGTTTTCTTAAAGACTTATTTTTGCATTTTTTTATGCTTTATTATAGAGAGAGATAGAGAGGGAGGTATGGGAGACAGAGGGGAGGACATGCAGCAAATGACCACGGGCAGGTTCCAAATCCGGGTCGCTGCGGTCAGGACTGTGCCTACATGGTACGCGCTTTAACCCGATGCACCACCTCCCTTATTTTCTTCATGGTATTTTTATTTTATCCTTGTGTCACCCACCCAGGAACTGTGTGATTGTCCCGTTCTCTTCCCTGCCAACATCAATGAGGGCCACGCTAAACAGGGCTTGCTGGGAGACTGCTGGTTTCTCTGTGCTTGCACTTTTTTGCTGAAGAACAAACATCTGATGAACAAGGTAGAGTCATATATGCGCCTGTGTGGTTACGCTCGTCATGATTTGCAAGGCAAGACAAGGCAAGTTTGTTTATATAGCACTGTTCAAACACTAGGAAATTAAAAGTTCGTTACAAAGATAGAAATAACATGTCAGAACAATATGAGGGCAATCATTTACGGTAAATGTAATGAAAATATATAAAAATGTTTGTCTAAAGTAATGTTTATTTATTGGCAAGCAATTAACATTTAAATGGGTTGTTTCATAAAATAAAACTTGTCACATTGAATTGTTTTAATGGTTACTCCAATGGGATGCGTGCAGTGTGCAAACGATAGCAGCCATGCAAGCATAAAAACATGTCATTTCAGAAGTTGCCGAAATGATAAAATAATAGTGCAATGTCATTAAAGAAATTCATGTTCTAACTTTCAGCCTTGCACACCTGTCTCATTGGTAGAATTGGTCACAGCCCACTTCACAAAGCAGACGGGCACTTAAAATCATCTGGATTTTTTTAAGTATTTCTCCCTTGCTTTCCCTCGATGACACCTAGGTTTGTCCTCCAGACCAGCCCTTGTGGGGGGACTGCATGTACCAGGGGTCCTTCCAGTTTCATATCTGGCAGAAGGGCCATTGGACTATGGTTACCATCGATGACCGCTTGCCCTGCATTGGTTCCACTCTGTGCTTCTCTCGGTGCCACTCCCCCACGGCATTCTGGGTAGCACTACTGGAGAAGGCCTATGCTAAGTGAGTAGCTTGTGAAGGGTTTTATATTTCATGATTTAAAATTCAAAGCTCTTTTTTCTTTATCTCACGCTGAAGCTTGATGATTCAAGGTGGCTTCGCTTACAATTTCGTGATCAAATATAAAGTTTTGTCCTCCTCGTCTTTTATTCGGGATTTCATGTCGACATAGAGTACATTGTCGGTCCACTCATGTATGTCTCTGTGGTCCACCAGGCTCCATGGCTCCTACGAGAGTCTGTGGGCAGGACAGGTGTCCGAGGCCCTGGTGGACCTGAGCGGCGGCCTGGCAGAGCGCTGGAGCCTGGAGAAGGGAGGGGCAGATGAGGCGGAGGGGTCTGGGCAAGACAGCGACCGTCTCCAGAGGAGGAGGCTGGACCTCCGCCTGCTGCGCCCGGTCAGGGACCTCTGCGCTCTCAGCTGCTCCACACACAGCAGCCCTGGAGGTCAGGCCCTGTGTGTGTGTGTGTGTGTGTGTGTGTGTGTGTGTGTGTGTGTGTGTGTGTGTGTGTGTGTGTGTGTGTGTGTGTGTGTGTGTGTGTGTGTGTGTGTGTGTGTGTGTGTGTGTGTGTGTGTGTGTTTGGACCATCCTTAAAGAAGATGAACACCTCACCATTGAAATTGAACACCTTCAACCAGCTAATGATGGTGATTAGGCCTACTCATTATAGCTCATTACATGTGTGGCCTCTGGCCAATAGATGTTTCCATTCTTGCAGGCAGGTAAAAATACAATATTCTAAAAGGTTTGGTAATTTTGGACCCTAAATTTAAGACAGACAGGAGGTTGCTTGGAAGTTGGCTAAATACCATCCCCAGTCTCCCCTGTATCGTCAACATATCTCTTGCCGGTGTCTGATTAGGTGTTTTTTTATACACATGACACGACAGCAGTGTGTCAAAGCGTTCTAAAGCTTTTGAGTTCTAAATTGAGGATAATATTTTAATGGTGAAATCCAATATATTTCTTCAAATAAATCAAGAGTACCGGTAGTTTGAGCCTTTTTTTGAGTACACCCCGAGACTGAAGTGATCTCGATGGTTGTCATGGCTACAGGTGGTGTTGATCTGGAGCAGTACCACGCTATGAGTGTGACTGAGTGGCTGGACGTGGAGACGGTGTCAGGGCCGCGCCTGACACTGCTCAGGATCAGAAACCCCTGGGGACGACGCGGGACCTGGCTGAAAGGGTGTGTGACCACATGCATGGGAAAGCACTTTGTATCACATCCAAACTGTTAACAGTTGATGTCTCGCATCCAGTTTTATTTCTTTTTCATTTTTATTACTATCCCATTCTATTGTGATGCACACAATTCCTATTTTGGCTGATTAAAGTAGGTCTTGTTAATCATTCGGTCCAGGTAAATGGCACTGAATAAATGCGGTTCCTCTGAAAACCCCTCGTCTGTGTGTGTGTGTCTCTTTCTCTTTCTTTCTTTCTTCCTTAAACTGTATATATAACACGTATATCCCTCCTCGGGTGTTCCCAGCGAGGCCTGCTGGAGCTCTGTGGACCCCGCCCTCCGGGTGGAGCTCCAGGGCCGGCTGGAGGCAGGGGAGTTCTGGGTGGATGAGGCAGAGTTCCTCTCCCAGTTTGACGACGTGACCGTGGGCTACCCCATCACTGAGGACGGACACCTGAAGAGCATCTTCACCGGTACACCGTCCGCTCATCAGATCAACCATGAAGCGCGGCTATTGGAAGAGTTCTATGAATGCGAGTGTTGTGGGCCATTTGGAGCCAATAATGTCAGATGGAATTAATGGTCCAACTTTCTGGGCTTTTCTCGGACTCGGAGTTGATGCTTTGAGCACGATTTTTCACATCATGCGCATGATAACCGTGATATGGTTTTATGTGCAGAAATATTAATAATAATGCTGGAGCATTATTATTTTTAAATGTATTTGATATTATAATTATCTTAGATCAATATGAAAAAACATAGCTGCAGGGTCCTCTTTTTAGAATCATGAATATGGTTTATTCCAGCCTTTGATATAAGCTTAATTCACATAGATTTAGTGAGTGCATTTATAAATATTTATACAAAAACAACAAATTGCTATTTCTGGGGTTTCAATACAGGCTCTTTGCTATGAGTATCATTCACATATGAACTGTGATTGGATCATATCAATGTTTCGTGCGTCATTATCTAATAAGCTCTATTTCGATTTCCCCTCGGGGATGCATTGAGCAGCACTGGTGTCTGACCTCCTTTCGTCCGCAGGCAGCGTCCTGAGCCACAGCCGTCAGCTGCCGGGCAGGTGGACCAGGGGGCTCACTGCGGGGGGCTGCCGGAACTGCACCAGCTACGGCACTAACCCCAAGTTCTGGCTCAAAGTCAGCGAGAGGGGCGAGGTGCTGGTCTCCCTACACCAGCAAGGGGAATGTAGGGGCAACACAGAGCGATACGCATACAATCCACTAGAGGGCGGCCCAAACACTCAACCCCAGCACTACCAGGCCATAGCCCTGCACATGTGGAAGGTAGGCAAAAAAATAAAAGAGCATGTGCTATAGTTTGTTTACCATCTCCCCAGTGTTGCAAATCAAGTCTCCCTTTGGGGCACGATTGGGTAGTGACTAAGGTGTGTGACTCCAAGCCCCGGGTTCGATACACCAAGATCACGACCTGTAGGTGTCCTTGAGCAAGATGCCCCACCCATACCTCCATCGAAAGGTCCTAAATCTGAACTCACTGTAGTTGGACACGGAAAGAGCCCTGTGCCAAATGATTCAACTGTAGCAAAATAGTGTCTTCTGTGTCTGCGTCGGTCTGCCACCAGGTAGAGAAGAAGCGCTTCAACCTGGCGCGGGTGTTGAACAAGGCCCCCTCTGCGTCCACACACTGCCACGCCTACGAGAGGGAGGTGGTGCTCCACGGCCACCTGCAGCCGGGCCACTACCTTCTGATCCCCAGCACCTTCCTGGCAGGAGCCCAGAGCAGCTTCCTCCTCAGGGCCTTCTCCTCCGGCCCGGTCTCGCTCAGGTTAAAACCCCTAGTCCGCTAACAGCTAGCTTGGTAAAGGTCAACGGTCAGTGGATTGCCTTAAGATGGTGCTCTTGCCAGCCACTTCAACTACTATGCAGTGTTTTGTATCAGGGATACCTCTAAGGCATCTGTTCGCACGCATCATAATTTATCAAAGCAATCTCCGAAATATTCACCCTGTATGACAGCCATGCAAGGTGAGGGTTGTGTGTCTTGCGCAACAGCAACTTGACACTAGAATTGAACCAGGAACCCTTTATTTCAGCATACCAGGTCGTAGCCCAGATTGTTTTGATATTCATGCTAACTTTATATTCCGTACACCACATCATGTTTTCACTTCTCATTCAGCAGTATTACTTTCCGTCGGTTTTTCTACTTTGGGGTTTCCTTTGTAATTTTTTGATGCTTCCATTCCCTGCAGTCTGGCCTTTGGCCAAAGTTTTGCTACAGTTGAACTAGGTGGTCATAATTACGCTCTTGTATCCAAAATTTCTTACAATAGCGCCACCAAGAGTGCATCCGTTCGCACCCTAACCGTGGACGTGTTGATGCAATGCTCTACCGACCGAGCCACACTGTTATGAACCTGATACCAATGAACGTCTGTGTCCTCCCCACAGCGCCATGAGAAGCCCTGCTGGCCCTCCGCTGCCCCTGCTGGCGGACAGCGAGTGGGACCACTGTGACTTCCAGGGCAGCTGGGTGGCAGGGATCAGTGCCGGGGGCAGCCGGAACTCCCCCTCTCACCGGAAGAACCCCCGCTTCCTGTTGTCCCTCGGCGGCCACGCTGACGCGCCGCCGTCGCCGGGCGTCGACGTCCGGGTCAGCCTGCGGCAGAACCGCCCGGACGCCGACCTGTACGCCATCGGCTTCCACGTCTACAAGGTCTGCAGACGCCTGGCAGGCTCTTCTTCCCTTCTTTAGTCATTGTATGCTTTACAGCGTTTACGTTGACATGTGATCTGTATGTCGTCAGTTAATGACCACTGTTCACTTTGAGCCATATTATTTTGTGTGTGTGTGTGTGTGTGTGTGTGTGTGTGTGTGTGTGTGTGTGTGTGCGTGTGCGCGTGTGCGTGCGTGTGCGTGCGTGTGCGTGCGTGCGTGTTTCCGTCTGGCCTATCCAGGTCCCAGAAGGGGCGTCTGTGATGGCCTTACCCCTGGATGAGGAGCCTGTAGCTAGTTGCGTGCCCCACTGCTACACCCAGGATGTTAGTCTGGCCTGCTGCCTGCCCGCTGGGACCTATGCCATAATTCCCTCCACATACCAGCCCGAACTCCCAGGCAGCTTCACTGTGTCTGTGGCACGCAGGATATACAGGTAGATACAAGCAAAAACCGACAAAAGGTGTTTATTCTCACAACACAACAAGGCATTTATACCGACTGGTTGTGTTGTGTTTTTCCAGGAAGGTGATGAAAAGCCAGGAACTGCTGGGAAACACCATTCAAGAGGTAGGTTCAATTAGATCCCACAGAAATGTCAAGTTGTGGAATTTAAGCTAACAGTGTTAAGTTTATTTGCTTTGTTGTGGTGTCTGGGTCAATGGCACTGAATAACTGCAGTTTCTCTAAAACCACCTCTCTGTCACAGTCTGTGTTTTTTTTTTTGTCTTTCGCTCTGCATCTGCGTCTCTCTCTCTCTGTCTGTCTGTCTGTCTGTCTGTCTGTCTGTCTGTCTGTCTGTCTGTGACTCTGTCTGTCTGTCTGTCTGTGTCTGTCTGTCTGTCTGTCTGTCTGTCTCTCTGTGACTCTGTCCGTCTGTGACTCTGTCTGTCTGTCTGTCTGTCTGTGACTCTGTCTCTCTGTCTATCTCACTAAAATGCATCCTAATGATATACCAGTGATAAATAGTGATATGTGACCTGTGGTTACTAATGGTATCAATATTTAAAAGGAATTAGTATATATTCTCTTTGCACCTCAAAGAAAGCTCCTCTCCTCTACTAACCATAACCACGAGACCTAACGCCACAGCCATGAGCCATGACAGCCCTCTCCACCAAACTTCCCCTATTTCTTATTTCAATATGAACTGAGAAACACTTCAGACTCTCGGTATTCGTATTGACAAGTAACCAGACTCCTGACTTAGACCGTGAGAACCACTTGTTTCCTAATATCAGACCTTATAGTTGCAGACTATGGGAACCTCTTGGTCTTATGATGTCTGTGTTTACAATGTGAAAATGAATTCCGATAAGAATCATGTACATCCAGTAACTCATTGAAGATGCTTGGTAAATTGCTGCCTTTGTCTTCCCATGCATGTTCATCAAGCTCTATTAAATCGATTGGTCTACTGTTAAGAAGTGTCCTATAAAACATACTCTCTCTCTCTGTCCCTCTCTCTGTGTTTTTTTTCTGTCTTTGTGTCCCTCTCTCTCTGTGTCTGTCTCTCTGTGTCCCTCTCTCTCTGTGTCCCTCTCTTTGTGTCTCTGTCTCTCTCTGTCCCTCTCTCTTTGTCTCTGTGTATCTCTCTCTGTGTTTGTCTGTCTATGTCCCTCTATCTTTGTTTCTGTCTCTGTCTGTCCCTCTCTCTCTGTGTCCCTCTCTCTGTGTCCCTCTCTCTCTCTGTCCCTCTCTCTCTTTGTCCCTCTCTCTCTGTCCCTCTCTCTCTTTGTCCCTCTCTCTCTGTCCCTCTCTCTCTCTGTCCCTCTCTCTCTCTGTCCCTCTCTCTCTTTGTCCCTCTCTCTCTGTCCCTCTCTCTCTGTCCCTCCCTCTCTCTCTTTGTCCCTCTCTCTCTTTGTCCCTCTCTCTCTGTCCCTCTCTCTCTGTGTTTCTCTCTCTGTGTCCCTCTCTCTCTGTGCTTCTCTCTCTCTGTGTCCCCATGTCTGTGTCCCTCTGTCTCTCTGTGTCCCTCTGTCTATCTCTGTCTCTCTCTCTCTGTGTTTCTCTGTCTCTCTCTGTCTCTCTCGCTGTGTGTCTCTCTCATTCTGTCTCTCTCTGTCGGCAGGTGTCTCACATCTCTGTGATGCAGAGCTAGATGTGGGGGCCGTGTTCCTGCCCCTCTCACGTAGCTTGACCTCGTTGGCCCCGGGGCCGACATGAAGCGACCGACAAACCCTGCCACATACACACCACAGAGAGGCTGTTTGTGTGTGTGTGTGTGTGTGTGTGTTTTGTTAGGACTCCTAGGCAGTACTCTTCATAGTGGAGAGGCTAGCTGATGAGCATCATTGCTGCTAATGAAGAATGACGGCGCTAGCGGGTGTAAACAAACGGCTCCCATTGAGGAGGACGCCTGCTGCTGTAGCTTGTTCGCTCGCTGCTGTGCCCGCCACAAAGACCCCCTTTCATGAGGGTCCACACTGGGGCGCTGGCAGGGAGGCTGAAGGGGTGGTGGTTATTGTTGGTAAAGGGACAGATCTTAGTATCGGCGCCAATCACACCACACACCAAACCACGCAATGTCATACTCTTTGATGCAATACCACACTCTACCATGCAAAACCACGTCAGTGTTCACCTAGTGCAATGCGTCACTGGAATAACCCAACGCGTGATGATATACTGGTGGGAGGGGTCTGTCAGCTGTAAACATGCCCTTCCTGGAAGGCAAGGCTAGGTTAAAGTGACACTTTTCCTTTGGCACATATTTACCCAAAAGCAGCAGCCTAGGGTCCACTCAACTGGTTAACCGTCCTTGACCGATATTACCTCTTCATGATCCTTGATTAAAAACACTCATCTATCTCTAGCATCTGTCTCCCAGCAAGAGACCTCATGCAGCTCTATTCCCATGATGCACCTCTACTTCCTGGTTCCGTTCCCAAAGCCTGGAGCTCTGATTTGACCTCAGATGAACCTGTGTTAAAAGTGGCTGTGGTGGACGGATGAAGGGGGGAAGGGGGGGGGGGGCAGAAACTACTGATGCAGCGCATCAGGGGCGGCATGTTGTGACAGTCTGTTGGGTATCCTCTGAAATGTGAATAGAACAAGGCAGTTGGCCGGAGACGGCACTTGTTTTACTGTGTGTATGTGTGAGAGTGAGATAGTGAGCGCGAGAGAGGCTGACAGCAGCCAGTGTATGTCTGTTCTTACTTCTTGGCCTACTTTATGTAGTCCCTGGTAGAGCTTACTGGACAAAAACAAAATCAGTGCCATATTAATTACTGTTCTGTTGCGTGTATGTTGGGTGCTCCATGCCCGTTCTGATTTAATTGCCACTGCATTGAAATAAATTATAATTATGATCAGTTATCTGTTTCTACGTTTATCTGTTTCTACGTATCTTACAAAAACGGATGCTCAAAACTTTGTGAAACTCCCTAGCTGTCATGATCAGCATGACAAAAGCGGACCCAAGCCGTTGCGTGCGCGTCCACACGTTTATTGTGCGCGCCGCCGTTCCTGCGGAATTCAGGAGGTTGTGGACGGACACCCAAAGGCTCCACTCCACAGAATAATGAACAATAAATTTGACGCGTAAGTAATCGAAGTTTTGTGTCCAATATTAGACTGAGAATGTGTGCACAGTCGCGAGAGCAAATGTGCCAGGCAGCGTACTTCCATGTTTATGTGTTGCGTTTATAAAGAGGTGTGTCGGTTTTAAAAGTCTTGCATGGGCAAGGCGCTTAACATACGAGTGCATGTTCAACCGTAAAATCAATACATTTCTCGTAAATGTAAATAATGAAGAGTGCAAAATAGCTAATGCATATGCATTCTACCAGCGGGGTTCTTTATCTTAAGATAGGCGAATATTTCCAGGCCCCGTGGGCCGCTTCTGCATCCTCGGCTTGTCGTTGTTGGGAAGGGGGAACAGATGGAAGCGTGGTCGGCTAAAAACAAGCTCCCAGCCGCTATGAAACGCGAACAAGGGCAGCTCCGTAGGTGCCATATATCACCAGCCTGAGAGTATCGCAATCGCTGTTAAGGGTCTTGTTGTCTGTCTGTCTGTCTGTCCCAACAGCCTGGGAGTATTTAAGTACACTTAAGCGTTGCCGGGTAAAACTGGGTAAATAGTGAATTACATGGAAGGTGTATTAGGCTTTAACTTGCTGCCCTGCGTTATTAACAGCTCACCATTTGACATGTTTGTGTTTTTCTTATTATTGACGCAAGCAGTGCTAAAAGGTGTAATGAAAATGTTCATGTACTTATTGATTTGCCCCTGCTTTCAGTGTTTCATTTACTATCACAATCATTTGTCATTGTTATTCAACTGCAGTCTTAAAGATGACGATAGTGGAGACCACGACCAGGACCAAGGCTCACCGAAAAACTGTGAGAAGGAAAAAAATGAAGACGAAGACAAGGAACAGAACAATGCCAAGAAAAAAGTGAGTGAAAGAGTCCGACAGCAACACTGGCCCATAAGCAGTGTCCGGCTCTGGCCTTCCTATATCTTCAGTGTCCCCCTCTGTTGTCTTAGATGGTGGTACCAGGGCCCGGAGAGCATCCCCTTCAGTACAACTACACCTTCTGGTATTCAAGACGCACCCCAGGGAGACCTGCCAGCACCCAGAGCTACGAGCAGAACATCAAACAGATCGGCGGTTTTGCCTCGGTCGGTCTGCCCTTCAAGGCTTCTGGCGTGCATCTCATACATACACTATATGTAGTTTAAAAAAGATTGAGCTGAGAGACATTTTTTTCCCCGAGGTTGTTAAGAATAAACTTTATGCCAGCTGGACATAGACAAAGTACATTATCATGACAACGTTGACTTAAATGTATTCATGATTTGCCCTATTTTGGGCTTCTCAATGTGTTCATTTACTATTTACTTGGTGTTGGTTGTTTGACTCCCATAAAATTGTTCTTAATAATTGAATATCAATCAAACATAAAAATGTTATAAAAGTGCTATTAAAAGGTGCTATATAAATATCTAAAAGTTGTTAATATGGTCCACCCTCCTGTCTGAAGCCCTGCCTCCTGTGTTGATGCCCCAGGTGGAGCAGTTCTGGAGGTTCTACAGCCACATGATCCGCCCAGGAGACCTCACGGGACACAGTGACTTCCACCTGTTCAAGGAGGGCATCAAGCCCATGTGGGAGGTGGGTACTGACCTGTTCGTAGCGAGCTAACCACGCTATGCGAACAATGCTAATGCATTCACATGTAAATATATTGCTTATATAGCAGATGTTGCTTCATTAATGGACGTCAGCCAGCTGCAGTCTAGCTTGTACTAGCTCAACTGCGTTGGTCCGTTGAGTGTGTTGAACGGCCACAGACTTCTGAGGGGTCAATTAAAACGGACGCAGTGGGTTGTTTGTGTAACCGGTTGAACGTATCCCAGCGTCCACATCATGGTGGGAAATAGTCCCAAGTCAACTGTGTGTGTGTGTGTGTGTGTGTGTGTGTGTGTGTGTGTGTGTGTGTGTGTGTGTGTGTGTGTGTGTGTGTGTGTGTGTGTGTGTGTGTGTGTGTGTGTGTGTGTGTGTGTGTGTGTGTGTGTGTGTAGGACGATGCCAACAAGATGGGAGGGAAGTGGATCATCCGGCTGAGGAAGGGGCTGGCATCGCGCTGCTGGGAGAACCTGATCCTGGCCATGCTGGGGGAGCAGTTCATGGTGGGGGAGGAGATCTGTGGGGCTGTTGTGTCCGTGCGCTTCCAGGTACACAACACACACGCGCACACACTGAGACACACGCATGTATTGTGGTGGGTGGCGCAACGGATCTGTGCAATCTGCATTGGAATGGGTTTTGATTTATCTATAAAGGAAAAACCTCACCCTTCAATGACCACAAATATAAGTAGGTCTATGCTAAATAATATATGCAATTATCTACAAATATTAAAGAATTTTTTAAAGATGTAAAAGGTATTGCACAAAATACTCCTAAATGTTTATCGATAAAACGTATATCATATATCTAATTAAGGCTTGGCTATCAAATCATGTTGCCAAATACATTTTAGATGCAGACAACGCAGCGTCAGGAGAGAATGTCCATAAGGTCACGGCTGCAGGCGTCTGTTCAGGTTGTGGAAGGGGGGGACAGAGTTGTGGTTGCGCTCAGGGTGTCACAGTCTGGTGTATTCCCCCTCCAGGAGGACATCATCTCCATCTGGAACAAGACGGCCAGCGACCAGGCCACCTCGGGCCGCATCCGAGACACCCTGCGCAGGGTGCTCAACCTGCCCCCCAACACCATCATGGAGTACAAGACGCACACAGACAGCATCAAGTATGTATGTCTCCCCCTTTAATTACTACTACCTTGATCTAGATCGGCATTGATGTATTTGATGAGTCACTTTTCTTTTTCTTTTTTCATATGATTTGTCTTTATGTTGGACACTATCTGGGGGCAGGGGAGGGTAGTGGCTAGGTTGAGTCCACCCCAACTTGAAAGGTTCTGGGTTTGATTCCCCTCGTGTCCACAGCTTCACCATGCTTGAGCAAGAGGCCCTTAGCCCTACCCGCTCCTTAATGGCATAACAAAATGAACTGCATGTCGCTTCACTATCTACGCAGAGGTGGAAACTATATACTATATACTAGTGACTATATACTAATTGGTAAGCAGGGTTCTTCAGGCTCAGAATGGGCTTTGGGGGGTGACTACGCATGACAGTAATTATGATAAATTTGATAAACAAAACTATCTATTGTTCTTGGGTTAATGAAACCCAAACAAACAAAACTGGTAAACAATAAAAATCGTATTACAACAATGGAAGGACCTGAGCCCCAAATTGCTGAACACTTGATTTATCTGTCTATTTATAAAAGCCATTATTCATTAATTTCTGATGGCTCCTAGTGGGCGCATGGGCATGTTTAAAAATCCTTTTTAAGCTTTTTCATAAGACCATTTTAAAAGCACAGATATAAAAATAACCCTTCACTATGGCAGAAATGAAAGCTGTCCAAGCGCTCCCCGGTCCCTCCTCCCTCTCGTCCTCCTCCTGTCCGTCCTTCACATCGTGTCTGTCCATCATAATGTCTCATTTATCCTTCCCTGCCGTGGCGCTGGTTTCTTGATCTGAAAGGAGAAGTGGTCTGAGACGCTGTCTGCTTCTCAGACCAAACATTGCGCTTTGAGTCTTGTCTAAAACCACTGATTGTATTCTGCTTACACACACTATTATATCAAATTAATCATTGCATTAAACAAATGTTTTCTGTCCATAAACTAAACCGGGTATTAAGTTAAAACAGGTATGGGTTCAATCCACCAGACGCACGGATAATTAAATTGAGTTGGACCATTTCTGACTGTCTATTTTGCCTAGTGTGAGCATGAAGTGTGAGCATTAATCTCAGATTGAAAGACAAACACATTGATGGCAGAAGACAATCATTCTTGATTATGGTTTCATTGCATGAGCAGTTACAAAATAATAATCATCATGTAGATTCTACATGTTAATTTTTTTTTTAGCAATGAAACTATAACATTATCCATCCAGTCTACCTTGTTATGTCCTTTGGTGAAAATAACTAAACTAGTGTCCTGATCCACACACAAAGAGAGTAATTTGGGCTTTGCTCATCTGCGTCACAAGGGAGTACAGGCACAGTACTCAGAATCCTTGAATGGTTAGTTTGCATTAACAGCAGCGTTTTGTTTGCATCTGCTATATTTGTTGGTAGGTTTTATATTTTGAAGATTTGATTGAGTTTGTCTGTGTCGCAATTATTTTGTGAGACATATGGTCCAAAAAACTAATTCTAGTCGCTTTTTAAGATAGGTCTAAGTATGCTAGGTCATACTTTAGGTTTTGAGATATTTTGCACCGGTTTTCTTTTAGCAGGTCTACAATGTACATCCACTGGCAAAAGGCGTTAGGGTTTACACCCCAAATCCATTAATTCAGAGATGATGGTATTCATGCCTTTTCAATTAACCGTCTACAGTGGACGGATTGGTCTTTGGTGGACTGAAATAATCATTTCGTTGACTGCCAAAGAATGGTGACTGTAGGAAAGCTGGGTTGGTAGCTGATCTGAGGTCAAGGTTGGGTGTTACTGCCTCCGTTTCTGCTTCCAGAGCCTGGGTAGACTTCCATGGTCTGGTGACTGCTAGCGGAGGTCGCTGAAGCCACTCCCCCCACCAACCCCACCCCCAGTGCCGACGGTAAGAAGCGCATTATTCTTTGTTTCCAAACCGAACGGTGCTCTGTTTGATCCCCAATGTCTGAAGTCCACCTAGGGACATCCGCACGCCTCCCTGCCCCCCAATGTTTTCACGGTCCCTTTTAGCCCTGGATAAAGCTTCTGCAATATAACTATATAGTTATTTTTCAATCCGTTGAAGGATAATTGGACGTTGACAAACCGCCTCTTCTGGCCCCCTTCCAGAACAGAGCCGGTATGCTTTGTCTCAGGTGTTCACGCCTGGGGTACCGCTGCTGTGTGTAGCTTGGGTGGTTTTTTTAATAGCTAGGCGTTGACCGACATGAACATTACAACGACTTGATGTCGTATTGAAGGAACGCATTATTTATAAGTTAACTAATTGAATCAATGAATTGTGCTACCAAACAAACGGACCATGGAATAAGAAAATCAAAACCTCAATGAGGTCGAGGCGTGGCGGTAGCCGTAATGAGTTTGTTTGTTTCCTCTGCTGTGTAGATGTGATTTGGATGACGGCTTGGGGGAAGGAAAAGTCCAGGGATGGGCACCTCTGCTGCAACCAAGCAGAGTTTTAACATGGAGACGGAGTGACTAAAAGGACAAGTAGCCCAACCTGCTTTGTCTCGCCATGGATCATGAACTATTGGAACTGAACCAAAAAAAAAATGCATTTGAGAGAACATGGATCTGAGCTGTCCGTTCGAGAGAGAAATACTTTCTTAGTTTCAGCCGTGTGTGTGTGTGTGTGTGTGTGTGTGTGTGTGTGTGTGTGTGTGTGTGTGTGTGTGTGTGTGTGTGTGTGTGTGTGTGTGTGTGTGTGTGTGTGTGTGTGTGTGTGTGTGTGTGTGTGTGTCTTTTTATTTAAAGAAATGCGTAGTGCAACTGCCCTTGCTCACCACTAGAGGGAGCCTGTGGGACACGTTTGTTGAGCTGGCCAACAAAAGAAGAGTACTTGACTAGGGTTTCTATGTATACAACATAAGCTGATCAGTGATGTAAAACCGATACAGTTTTATTGTGTAAAACAATCACACGTGCCCTTTGTCAAAATTTAAGTAAATTACAGAGACAGTTTTATTAGCAATCTGAGACAAACCAGATCGCAGGTGTTATTTTATTATAGTACTTTATTTTAACTATGAAACATCTGGTTATTTGAACTAGAAATATTATTTGTCTACAAAAATATATTTGTAAAAACGAAAAAACAACTGACCACTCAAGAGATTCGCCCTTTTGGAATCAGAAACTAAGTTTCTTCTCCTTGTCCGTCTTAACCCCTGGACGATAACTCCTAAAGGATGAGCAAGACCCTAAAAAAAAGATAAACGAGTCTGGCAGAGAGTCTGGAAGGTTCTGTGTCGTGGGCGTCCATGGAAGGGACTGTCAAAGCTGCCTATATCACTGTGCCTGACCTGGGGCCTGCGCCCGCTGACCAGGTTCTCATAACCTCCTACCTTCTGTGTGGCTAAAGGGTCCTTGGAGCCGGGGCCCCCGCTGTGCCGTCCTTTCACACGCACGGGATGGATGAACAGGGGCCCTGGCGGTGGACTGATCCCACCAGACCCCTCCCATGGTTGTCCTTTTGTACTGAGGATTTGAAACTAGGAGCAGGGGCTTGGGACTCCTCCACCCCCGTTACAGTTTTTCCACCAATCCATCTGGATCTTTAATTTGTTTTTACAGAATTTCAGAGTTTGTTTTGTGCGTTAAACTGTAATGCTGCCTAGGATTGGATACGTGGTGCTCGGATCAGGTGTGTGTCAAAAACAAAAGAGGAAACGTATTGTCTGATGTACACCTGATGGATTATAGCAATAAATGTCAAATATGCATCTGCTGCTATAACCTCTCGGCTATTGTGATTCTTTCTCCTAACGGGTTTTTTTTCAAGTAAGTGGTTGCAGTGAAGACTCTGTTCGGCTGACGTCTTGGCTCCTTCAGCACCAACAGTCAGATGTCGCTTTAGTGGTGAAGCAATAGATGGCCGAATCTTTGATCAACTCATCTCGAAGAACATGTAATTCTGAAAATGTGGGAGCACTCAGTCACTGTGCACTATCAACAAATCTGTATACAAGTAGTTAAATTGCAGCACATTGAAGTGATTTCATAATTTTGCAGAGCTTACCAATAAGAAGGTAGCGGCTAGCAGAAGCAACTTGGTAGACGAGTCCATATTCTGCAGCACTGTGGGGTGGAAATCAATCTAATGTGAGGGGCTTTTGGAAATGCAATGTCGACAAGTAAGAGCTCTGACATAAAAGCAGCCTGGGGGGGGAATCAATGTTATGCTCGCTTCGGATTTGGAACTCACTCTCCAGCCCAAAGTACTCGTGGTCCATGTTAAACTCATTGTTGAAGCCCGGCCATCTCTTCCAAATTGTGCCAATTCTCTCCCCCATCAATGAGACTGCCTAGGGTTCGATTTGAGGTAATGGTACAACATGAATCGGTTAGGAAGATTGCTCTCATGGATGGATCAAATATTGCTGTAGAGTCAGTCAATTTAGGCAATTAATAAATTTTTCAGAAATTGGATATAATCATACTAGGATGGATAGAAGCATCCACTAAATATACAATTGTAATTGATGAGATTAGTGGTAAAGGCCTTGCCTGGAACTGCTGGGTGGCAGCGCAGCGTGAGGGCCAACAGGGGCCTAGGATCCTGGTGGTAGGAGTTCCCTCTGAGTCGCACACCTCCAGCAGAGGAGTGAACATACTCCACCTGACACACAACCCAGCAAACCCATTAATTAACACCACACACCCTTCCTTCCCGCACTAAACCACCTGAAACACAATGACAGCTGTTGTACACCCATTGACACTCCATTATGTTGCTGGCTGATCCCCTGTTAAGTGCTTCAACAGGAATAAAACCCTATGTTTACTTGGCGTTAGTAAAGGGTCGTCCGGGAACATGCTTCATTCACAACGGACCGGGTGGGATATATAATCCCTCCAGTTGGATCTGGGGTGAGGGATTCGTCTTCCAGCCAGGGCAGAGTAACTAGACCCTGGGTTATTTTTGTATCAGTACGGGAGACAACACTTGTACGATAAGTGGACTCAAATATGTTAACAGCCTCCTTGAGGTATCATTATACAAAATAAAGTGCACAACCAACTCCCCATCCCTCTTTCCCTTGCTGGTCAACAGAAGGCGTCTGTGTTTGGCTCCATAAAGACAGCTGTTTAGTGAGTAACCCCAGTTTAGAGACTGCATTCTGGCCAGCTGGAATAGGAAAAACCTCTCCCTCCCTTGCTGCTATTTACAGTACGGGGCCTTGCTTACCACGGTGGTGGGCTGCCTGGGTAACCATGGAGACCGTGTGAAGGCTTCGTCGTGTATCCCAAATTGAATGGAATAATAACAGTGCTGTGTCTGAGAGCAGATGATCTGAAGGTTGCCGGAGGGGAGTTCATCTCATAGTTGTTGTGGCGAACAGTATCTGGGTGGTGTCATATACGTGTTAGCAGCCTGGCCTTGGAGCTACCAACATTCATCTTGTTGGATTGTTGGTCCCCTACCTCTGTCGTACGGTGCCAAGGAGGAGGTCCTGATGGGAGTAGGCCCTCATTTCCATAAGGCAGCAGCCTAGGCAGCAGGCATCCACCCTGAGGGGCCTTTCAAAATAAAAGACCCGTTGGCCCTGGCGGTCGAAACCTTGCAGGGAGCAGGAACGAGCTGGGCCACAACACTGAAGGCACATACAAGAACTCTCTGTTGGAAAAAGTTCAGAAGATCAGAAAAGGTTATAGCAGAGGAGGGATATAGCTGATAGAGTAATGGATACATTCACAAATAAGTGTAGGTTTTAGGTGTACAAATAGGTGTGTTATTTTTTTATAAACTTTAGGTAACAAGTTCTGAACCACCTTCTACAGTCACAAACAGTTGCTCGCTGCTTCCCCCGGTGGAAATGCTGTAGATCCTTCTGGGAACACATTGTGGACCTGCAGACGTGCGTGTGTATGTGTGGACATTAGGGAGAGGGACATGTTATGTGAAGAGATGAAGAGTTACAATGAAGAGATCACTTCTTGTACGAATCCATAGCAATGCACACAAAACACACGCATGCAGGCTTTTGCTCACCTTGCAGGTTAGGCCCGGCTGTGACATGCAGTTGGCTTGCTGACTCCAAGGCAGCCATGGGGTCTAGCTGAAGACCATCTTCCTCTTCTTCACTCAGTCTGTTCCTCTGCTGCAGGCCAATGCCGTTCTCCCCGGGTCTCCCAGGAGCCAGCCCTGAAAGGACCCTCTCTGACCCCCCGTCAGGGGGCTCTTGGCGGGGCGGGGCTTTAGGCGAGCCGTGAGGATTACGGACGGGCCTGCTCTGACCATTGAGCGTCCTTAAGAATGTCTCAATGTGCTTCTCTCTCTCCAGGCCACCATAGGGGAGGGGCTGTGTAGTCACTGCAGACATCACTCTGAGGTTGACCCCCCGGTAGTGGTGGAGGTGCATATTCAATTGGAAAAGTCAAAACATTATTTTTTTATTCATTATAAGTGACCGGTTGAATTTTACATTGTGTATATATATTAGGTCTGACCCAAATAATTACCAATCCATTTAGATTGGCGCCATCATAGAAAAGTAAAAAAAAAAAACACAAAAGACCGTAATCTTCACTTCTCATAATGTTCAGCTCTCATTAGTGCTTTCCCATTCTTGATGTTACGAAAATGTTTTCCATTCAATTTCTGATTGCAGCAATTTGTAATGATGTGACAAAGAGGTGCTAATTCTAAAAGTAAATTTTACAAAATATGTCCCATATTGCACACAATTTGATTTCTAAAACCCAAAAATTGATAATTAGTACTACACGTAAAGACATAATAATGAATAATGAGCTGATCCCTTACCCTGTGTGGTCTACAGCTTGCAGTAAAGATACCCTGAATGCTCTGAAGGTGGTCAGGACACAGAGCAGCCTCTGTGTGTCTTTACTACCAGACGGGATCAGCTCAACCCTATCTGGGCTTCAATATGTTTGTGTGTGTGTTCACATAGTAACGTTTGGCTTTGTGTCTGTGTGTACGCACATGTGTGTGTGAGTGTGTGTGTGTGTGTGTGGGGGTACACCCGGATGTGTCTTTTGTTGGGGCACCGAGGGACCACTCAACCATGTAATTAAAATCCTGGTTCCAGAAGTGGAGGCTAAAGAGTCACTGTGTGTTTTTAGGGGGACTTTGGTGCTGGTAGTCTCCATTCTCCCCCTCAAAGAAAGGATGCTGACATTACATAGAGATATTCAAATATCAGAGCTCATCATAAAGGGACGGGGGGACCGATATAACAATATCATCTTTATTGGTTAAATACAAAACATTAAGAAATCTCTTGTCGAATGTGCCTAGAAGTTGGCAAAAAAAACTGATCAACATGAAGGTGGGGGTGGAGTTACAGACTCCTAGAAGGAAAAGGGGATTGTTGTGTTTTATAAAAGCTAGTTTATTATAAAAGCATTAGTTTAAGTAACACCAAACATCAGATACAGCTGATGCTAGTGTGCAGCGGTGAGCTTGTCCATATCATTCCAACTCGTCCAGTGAATCCCTTGGTCAACAAGGAACCGGCCATTTGGCTCACTTAGAGTCAGTCTGAAGAGCCGCTGAACAGACAAAGTACAACTCAGCCAAATGGCATTACAATCATCTGTGTATCTCTGTCGTTCTCTCATCTCTCTGCGTAGGCGTCAGAAAGGGAAATCATCCAAGCAGATTTGTCACTGCTGATGAATGGGTGAAGCCCTCCAGGGAGTGTAGGACAGCCTCCGTGGATCAGCCCTCTGCTCCCGTCCCGACCCCGGTCATGTTGCCCAGCGGGGGCAGGAACCTCCTGGGATCCCCGGGGAAGGGCATGGAGGGGGGCTGGTTGAAATGCCCCATGAGAAAAATCCCAACGGTTCCGATAGAGAATATCAGCGCCATGACGATGAAACACACCCTGTCAATCACCCTGGCGAGCAGGAACCACTCTTCATTCTCCTGAACGAGGAACAAATCAATGAGTCATTAGCAACCAATGTAGCCCCCAATGTAGCCCCCAGTATACCAACTACAGTCTCTGTCTCTCCCAAAGGATATCCTATATCTATCAATCATTGCATTTACATTTCTAGTAAATGCAAATGCATTTACTAAATGACAAACAAAATGTACCAGTAGTTGGTACATTTTCCATATCTTCTTTTGTAAAAATTTTTTGCTTTTCTATTTAATTCCTTTTACTGTGTCCTGGACTTTCTGCTGTGAATGACAGCCCAATGTCCTATCTGGGATTGATCGTGCACTTCCCATGTTATCTCAGGAAACGTGCTATAAACTGTGGCACTCACATTCTGGAAGCGATTCTGCCCCTGAGCGGTCTCTGCAATGTGTTTGCAGGAGGCCACACACTGCTTCAGCTCGGGAGATATCGTAGCCAGGCTGTTCTCAAGCTTCTCTGCGTTGACATCTTCCAGATCGCCATCTGGATGCACGGACGAGGCAGCAGGGTTAGAGACACGTCAGGGAAAACATCAAGGTTTGAAATCCATGGCTGCCACTGTATCCCCTTTTACATTAAGTCATATAGCACAAAGAGAAAAATATATAATCGATATTGGAGCACAAAATAAAAATTAAAGTTTAAGTGTCTACGAATTGGCTTAGCTATAAGAATTAGCAAACAATCTTTTCGATTTCATTAGAGGTAGTTCACAATATCCAGAGACGGCGCTTTTCAATGTTTAACAAAGTGCACGCTGAATTAAACAGATTCAGAACAGAGCGAGTCCTTGTCAATTGTGTCACTTCGGACCAATAACAAACACTCACACAGCTTCTCAAAGACGGTCCTTATGAGGCCCTGCCTCTCCCGGAGCCTGGAGAACATCAGCTCTGTGCGGGCGGTCTTCAGGACGTACTCCTCCGCCTTTACCATCAGCCCCATGGAGCTGCGGCGGCGCTGGTGGTGGCAGGGGAGCCGGTCAGCGCCGTTCCCCGCCCGATGGGGGTCCTTACCCCCCGCCCAGTCGCCGACCGAATCCCCCCCGTCAGGCGTCCAGGGCTTCATCTGCATCCTCAGCAGACGCGGCAGGATGTTGAGGAAGATCTGTCGAGGGGGGGGGGGGGGGGGGCACACCGGGGGGTCTTGGGGTCAAAGGGTGAGGCAGTGCTGATCGATACATCGCTGCTTTATTTGAGTGTTGGAAGGAGTTTGTGGTTTGAGCCGGCAGGGTAGTCTCACCCTCCGCACTCTGTCGCTCATCTTATGGGTGTTGGGGGTTCTCAGGGACACGTTGAGGACTACCACGCAGTTCATCACAACCATGGTGGTGAAGGATATCACAAACATGAGGTACCTGCCAACAACAGCCAAACAACACCCAACTACAACGTCACTGCAGGACATGGACCACCTACTGTATCCATTCAAAGTGTAGCAGGTGGTTATATCAACAAAGTAAACTGACATTTCTTCACAAAAAAACAAATTTGAAGCTTGAGCTTACTTTCCAATCAGGGGTACGGCTTTGGAGGTCTCTGGAACCTTCTTGGCGATGAGGAAGAGGAACACAGTCTGTCCCAGCAGAGTGGTGATGGACATTGTACATTTTTGGCCACCGGCTGCCCGAGACGGACAAGAGGACAGATTAATGAGACGCGGTGAAGCCTAGGTACAGGAGGGATGGATGGAAAGACAAGGGACAGAAGTCACCTTTAGCAGGCAGGAAGAAGACCAGCAGGCCGAGGGAGGAGAAGAGCACGCAGGGAGCGATGATGTTGATGATGTAGAACAGGGGCTTCCTCTGGATGATGAGGAAGAAGACCACCTCCTGGTACTGCAGGTCGTCCTTTGTGTACAGCGGGTTGATCAGCTTCTTGGCTGGTCTGTGTTTGATCGCCCACTCTCCGTTCTCTGTCAACACATTGTTAACCCTTAGCGTTGCAATGCCTTGTGATAGGTGGCTTAAGAAAAATACATCTAAATTATGATATATTGATTGCTGTTGTACCTGTAAAGGCCTCTGGGTCAATATCCACCCATTCTAACGTGTGGTTGTCTTCCTCTTTGAGATAAAGTTCTACTTCATTGGCACTGTATGTCTCGGAGCTGAGAGAAGGAAGAAGGCGGCCATCTTAGCCACAATCTGATGTGTGTGATCATCAAAGCAAAACACCAGCTAATGCCACAATCAAGATGCCTTTTTCTTTCACAAGAAAGCCTGATAACCACGAGGAATGTGTGTGGGTGTTTGATTACAGAGTATTTGCTTTTCAACACACTTGTATACCTTTCTACATTGTAAAGAAGCATTTGGGGAGTTTTATCTACATGTTAAAGAACAGAGCTTGTGAATTAGAATTTTTTTGTTATGAGATAATGCGATTGTCTTTTTACGGAACGAGCACCCGCGGACAGGCCCCCGCCTACCGGAAGACCATGGAGCAGTTCTGCCAGTCGAAGGGGAAGTAGTTGACCACGATGGGGCAGGCGCTGCGGTAGATGGCCGGAGGTAACCAGTACACGCAGCCGTTGGGGGAAACCAACGCGTTGCAGTAAAGTGCAACCTCAAACTGTCCATCCACACTGCACATGGGGAAAGAAACACAGTAGAGTAAAACAAATGGTTTAGTTGTGTCTGTGATAACGGTGATATCAACTCAACCAACAATCTTCACAGCTCCGGATGGATGCAGCCTGGGTCAGAGAACCAGCTTGAAGAAGTGTCAGCTACATTTAGAACTACAAGCTAATGTGCGTGACTGCAAACACGCCCGCGGACACACAGTTGGTAACACACTTTAATCCACAACACCAATACAGTGAGTGTAATGTAAACATTCTAAGCAGAGCTGACCCCAGTGGGGAATTAACCCCCTCACCCCTGGCCGTAACATAACTCTACCGATCAAGCAACACAGGACCTCGAAAGGAGCCATGTTCTCTGTGACCATGGTTAA
>NC_079419.1:16934779-16939779 GCF_026213295.1 Gadus chalcogrammus | reverse complement strand
TGCATCTCCACACCAACCTCAACACATAACCTGTGGCTTAACTGTGATCAATGATCAATCATCACGCTGATACATTCATGGTTGGGATTTGACTTCAGTCCAAGAACAAGGCTCCTAAACGACACGATATTACAGCAAGCATTCTGTGGAGTCAAGAGATGAAATGTTTGTGGAGAACCCTTCACTGGTGTCGGATACATCTCCGGCCCGAAGAAGGAGCCAGGGTCCTGAAGCTATGTGAAGACATTGTCGTTGCCAGCAGAACCCTTGCTTGTCTGTGTGTGATGTGACTCGTTGGGTCGCTCCTCCCAGTGTCCGGGGCGCTTCAGACCTACGTCTTGAGCGCCTCCAGCGCCAGTGCAATGACCCGCGGCATGCTGCGGTAGAAGGATTCATTCTCCAGGCCCACCAGGCTGTAAAAGGTCAAGGGTCGCCCTCCCACTACCGCTCGGACCCGTGCCTGGTACAGACCACGGTTGTTTTTGGTGCTGAGATCCACCAGCACCTGAAGGAGAGAGACGACCACAGAGGAGGAGAGATACAGTTAGGGGATGACAATCTCTCCTCTTCACCTCGGCTTTCAGTTTGGATCTCCTGGTATTCCTCGCTCTTGAGCTTCCTACCTCTTGGATGTTCATGCGCAGGTTCTTGCTGGCGATGGCCAGCACCCAGTGGTACGAGTCTTTCACTTGTCTCACATTCTGGGTGGACTCGGTCACTCCGGGACAAACTAACATAAGAAGATACACATTATTGATCAGGTACCAGCATCTATATATATCACAGCCATGGATTAAAGCCTACAAAACAATGGATGATTAAGGACAACATGAAGGGGACACGTACCGGCTCCGCCTAGCTGCCTCTTGCGTATCGGGCTTCTGCGTCTCCTGTGGGCGGTCCAGGGGAGGGGGGAGGTCTGTCCCGGGACGGGGGTCGTGGCTCTTTGGTCCGCCTCCATTTCTGTCTGGACGAGCGTCGTGGAGGACGGGACGGGAAGCGGAGTCTTGGGTTCTTGCCGGTTCCTGACCTCAGCCGGCTCCTCAGACACGACCTCTTGACCTGTTCCTTCCGGAGAGCCTTCCACAGAAAGACCCGACGAATACTCCCCCTTGCGTTCCTCCTCCTCTGTCCCAGGTCCGTCCTGGGACCGGGATGGGCCGGCGACCCCCTTCAGGGCGGCCATCGTGAGTCCAGCCCCTGGAGAGTCCGTGGCTGAGAGGGGGTCGCCTTGATCCAAAAGTCTTTCTAGGAACCCTGTGGAGAACGCAGCTCTGTTGGGAGTAGAGTCCTCGCCGGGGAAGATGGAGCCCAGGTCCAGGACGGGGGGAGGGGCTTTGGAGGGCAGTTTGGAGCGCAGCTCTGAGATAACGGACTGATACTCCTCCTGCAGCCGGCGCACCGAGGGCTCCTCGGCCTGGGAACACAAATACAATTCAGTTAGTTCATTTAGTCCGGTTAGTTTCAATGAAATTCCAATCAATCAAGTGCATGAGCATAGTCTATATTGTAAAATAATTAAACATTGTTAATACATATAACAGCTATGGGATTTGCGCTCTCAACCTACCTGCACAAACAGGCTGTTCTCCTGTGCTAGCGACGCAGAGGGAATGTCTGCCGAGGTCTGGTCAGTGTGTTCCTCAGCCAGAGCCGTGAGGTACTTCTCCCAGTCGTCCAGCAGGGGTCCCACCTCCCCAAACAACGCTGGCGAGGCGGCTGCAGGCCGGAGCCTCTGCTGCTCGGCTGGTCGCACGGCGCCCCCTAGCTGCCCTGCAAGAAATAACCCGCCTGTTACCACCGGCTACCATTGTATCGCTTAGCAATGACATCTTACAATTAAAAAGGTGGTTGCCTGGAAGATGTTCCTGAGTAAAGTTTATTGCAGTATGTTGGATGATAGTTAGATGATAGTATACTCAATAAACAGGCTTCCTTAATACCTCACAAAGGTTGTGCCGAAGGGGATGAGGGATGGGGAAGAGGTTTACCTGCTGTTTGTAGAAGGCTGAGGCGTCGGCCCAGGTCCCTCCTCTCCCGCGTGTGGGTGAAGGCCGTGTTGTAGATGTGCTCCACTAGCTGGGGCAGGGTCTGGGTGAAGAAGGTCAGGTCCACCTTGTCCCTGATGTAGTCCTCCGCCCTCTGCAGCAGGTCCAGCAGCGTCTGCAGGAACGAGTGCAGCTCTGGGGGGAGGGAGGGGAAAGGTCATAGATGGTTTAGATTAGATAACGATGAGATGCTGTTTAGATGTACACTGTGATGTCCGTTATAGTGAGGCTACGGGGCGACATCGCAGTGGTACTCACGGCATTTCTTGAAGCGGGTCAGACATTTCTCCTCGGCCATGCGGCTGCAGGCGCTGGAGGACTGACCGGCCGGGCAGGTCAGGGAGTAGAAGCGGCACAGAGAGCTGAACTCTGACCTCTGCTCGTCTTCAGTGAGTTCAGAAGTCTTGAGCAGCTCAGGGCAGGTGGGCTCCCGGCTCCCGAACGACTCTGTGGAGAATCAGAGGGGACGAGAGATTAAAACTAGCTTTTAAATTAGGAAAAACACTTTCAAAGTCGAGATTTGCTGAGAAATTATAAGGTGTTGTCTATTAACTCATTCTCTCTCTATAAACTAGCGAGTAGAGTTAACTAGTGGCAAGGAAGCTTGACCTTTAGCAGAAAGGGTCTGGGCTTCATCCGCAATGTCTGCAGCCTGCCTGTAGGCCTCTCTGAGCAAGATGCCCCTAAGCGCCTGCTAAAGGACTCAATAGTAACAGCAGTAAGATCCTCACTTTGTATTTCAGCCTGGATCCAGTCGGAGAAGGCCGACACGCGGGTGTAGACCCCCGGCTTGCCCTTCTCCCCGCAGCCGTCCCCCCAGGAGGTGATGCCGTAGAGCTGGAAGCGACCGGACACGCGGTCCTGGTAGATGAGCGGACCCCCAGAATCTCCCTGCAACAGGAGACAACAGGAGACGAACGTTTAACCTTCAGTAGTTCTGAATAACGCTGCTGCTCAAACTAGCCACAAGAAAGCTATCACTCAAGACATCTATTTGGTACACATAAGTTAAAAAGATCAGAGCCACTAATGTAAACCCTATCAATGCATTCGGTTCCCACGACACTATCCATTCAGACGGCCCCGGGCTCCGCTGCTCACCTGGCAGGAGTCGACGCCCCCGGACAGGTACCCGGCACACAGCATGGTGTTGGTGACCAGCTCCTTGCCCAGGGCGTTCTTACAGGTGCTCTGGGGCAGCAGGGGCACCTTGGCCTCCATCACCACATCAGCCGAGGGGCCGTCTGAAGAGAGAGACACAGAGGCGATGTTGACACAGACACAGGAAACAGGATGTTGATCAAAGGGCAGTTTCTAAGGAACTTTTTGATCTCCGCAAAAGGGATTATGGAAACTGATTGTTAAACTAAAATGAGTCGCTTGTATGTGCACATAGATATAATTGAATGGCTACATTTGACTCTTTTTAAAGAGACATTTGCTAAGCTCATAGAGACGAAAACTGTGTCGGACCCTGACGTCAGTGTTTTCCTCTTACCTTCGAAGAGCGAGCCCCAGCCCGCCACCAGACACGGGCTGCCGGTGGGGGGGTCCACGTCGGAGGGCAGGCACACGGGGGTGACCCGGTCCGACAGCACCACCGGGGAGGTCAGCTCCACCAGGGCGATGTCGTTGTTGAAGGTCTTGGGGTTGAACTGGAAACACAACGAAGGAGCGCAGGATTAGCATGTTGATTATTGATGGATTGATTCTTTCATTCATTCATTTGTTTATGAAATGATTAGTTTTAACTCAAAAGGTTGAAGGTGATTTTTTTCATGAGACCCAACATGGCCCTTATTTATACCTTAGGATGGGAGATGATGCGGTTGACCTTGAGGATCTGCTCGTCAGGGTCGGGCTTGGAGATGTCAAACTCGCCCACCACTGCCGTCCAGTAGCTCTCACTGCGACTCCTAACATAGGACACGGAGAGAGACAAGGAGAGACAAGGGTTAGTTTCCCATGATGATCAATAATATCTTGATTAATGACCAAGACCATACATTTATTCCAACACAATAACTAACATTCAGATGCTCCTAGGCTTCCAAAATGGAGGTGGTCATGGCGATATGAAGTCGCAGTTTACAAGCCCTAAGCATTGTGAGTGGTGGAGATCACTATCTATGAAACAGATAACACACACAAACAAACACACACACACACGTACCCGGCGAAGCAGTGCGCCGCGGTGACCACCCAGGAGCTGTCCACCAGCACCCCCCCACACATCAGCGCCCCGTCCAGCTGCAGGTTGACCAGCCAGGGCCAGCTGCCGGGGGGGGCCGGTGACCCCCCCACGATCCTGGAGCGGGGCTGGGTGGCGTTGGGGACCGCCGTCAGCCTCTGGCCACACACTGCTGCTGGGGGGGGGGGGGGGGGGGGGGGAGAGAGAGCAGCGGTCAGGGACAGTCCTCCCGGGGTGAGAGTGAACCATTTGTACAGCACTGGCTTTACTGTGGGATTCATTTAGCACACACTCTCCTCTAAAGGGACTGACGGGGAAGACAGGTGTGGGCTCATGAGGAGCAGGTAGGGGAAAGGGAGTATGCTCAAGGATGATGACTACAGGTAGACTGCGGACATCAGGGATCGAACCCGGTACTTCTCTGCTGCATGGGAGCTCTAACAGCCTTAACACTAGTCCCTAATTCGACGATATGACGATAACAAAAGCCTTCTGGTTCCTTCTGAAGGAGCCTTCTGATCCCACGGACCGAGGGTCCCCATGTTTTATCGGACCACCTAACCACCCAGCCAACTCGGTGCGCCACTGCTGAACCAGCGGGGGGCCTCACCCTGCGTGCGTGTCTGCGTGGCGGGCTCCAGGTTCTGCATGGTGTTGAGCAGGCTGCACTGCAGCACGCGGGCGCTGCAGCTCTCCCCCATGACGCGGACGCAGGTCTCCGTGTCCAGGGCCCCGGCCGGGCAGCGGCGCTGGTAGAAGCC
>NC_079419.1:16852279-16929779 GCF_026213295.1 Gadus chalcogrammus | reverse complement strand
GTGTGTGTGTGTGTGTGTGTGTGTGTGTGTGTGTAGGTGTGTGTGTGTGTGTGTGTGTGTGTGTGTGTGTGTGTGTGTGTGTGTGTGTGTGTGTGTGTGTGTGTGTGTGTGTGTGTGTGTGTGTGTGAGTGTACCAGTGTGGCACGGTGCCTGTGAGATCTGAGAGCCATCACAGGCGGTGCGGAGCTCTAACGGCATGGCCCTAAAAAGGCGACATCTTTTTTCCGTAATTCTTCCCCTCCCTCCCCCCCTGTCTCTAACCCTCCCGCTCTGCCTTTGATCTTCTTTTGATTAATCTGCCTTCTGCCCACCCTTTCTACCCCTCGTCCCTCCGACGCACACAGAGCCCCTGGGTCTTCTCATTCATCCCGCCGCCCGCCTCCTCTGACGCCGTGCAGCCTGACTTGTGCACTCGAACCGGCGTTCCTTCACATACAGCCCTCCATACCAAGTGGACGTACTGCAATGTGTTGGCCATTGAGTTAACACAATATATGTGTATAAGTGTTTCGGGTTCTGCAGTCCATGATAGCTTTGTCAGCTGGGAGGAGTGGGGCCACAATGTCTGTATTCCATGAATGTCATTTTTTGCTGAATTGATCACATTGTAATTCCTTCAGAATGAATAATATCAAGCAAAAGTTGTTTGTTTTTTTCTTAACCTTCAAGGCCTTTGCAATCACAGCTTTTGCTTTTGTATTACAATAGCATTTGTGTTTTATTGAGTTATTCTATTATTGAGTTGTCATAGTACCTTCATTGACCTCCAACCCTTTTCAGAGTACCTGTCCATGCTTTCCATTCCCAAACCAAACCGATGGTGTTGGAGCTTATAGACCAGCAGCATGAATCCGGACGACCTCTTTATGAAGAGTTACTGCCAAACCAACCGTCTGTCCTGAATACGATTAGCTGACAGCAGGCCCGTCAAATGAAACGATGGCGAACACATCATTATGTAAATCAAACTGTGCCAGACCAAACTGTGAATGCATTAGCCTATATTTCCCTTCAGGCTGTAAAGGGCATCTTTTGGCGTTTGACACAGCAGTATTTGGAGCATGTGACCCCTGGTTACTTAAGTATTCTCCTCTTTTCTCTCAAGACGGACAGACTTGAACTGGGGCAAGGGGATGTTGAGTCTATCGATCTGTTGAGTAAAGAAACCCCCCCCCCCACCATGATTGGTCTGGGAAACCACAGCGATGGGTGACAACCAGGTATTGTGCGTCATTATGACACCACTTTTCTTCCATTGTTTTCTCAGGGGGTAGACAATTGAAATGTAGGTCAGTGGGGTACGCAGTCCCGACATTTCAGTACATACACTACAGAACTAACAACCAACCCCCCCCCTACGTAAAAGCAGCTCCAGTTCACAAGACTGGGTTGGCCCATTGTAGTGGTGTGATGTTAGTGAAACCCACTAATGACGCCTTTACTGTGTGTGTGACGCATTTAACACTGTAAAGGATCAAATACTGAACACATTATACCAATCGATACAACAATGGATAAGAATAAATAATAGTAAAACTAAGAATAATAACACCAATATTTCCTTGGTTGGGTGTGTAACATCAACAGCTCTAAACCTCCCTCTTTAAACCTCTTATTTAAAGAAAATACAATTAAATAAAAAGACCAAAGAAGTGACAAACATGCCGTACAGTTCAGTCTCCATTCATGGCTGCAAATGTGTAAACTAGGAGCAATATTGCAAAGTAATCTATAGGCCCCCCCTGTACAAAGTCTCCCCACCCAAGGCCAGTGCTGGGCCAGTAGCCCAGACTCTGCTGTGTCTGCAGCCGTCACTTTCAAAGGGATGGTGGGCACACCCTGCTCCCAGAGTGAAGTCAGCTCTGGACGTATGGCCCCACGATAGCATCTGTCAAAAAACAGTCGAGGAGAGAGACTCAAACTAGACTGTCAACCCAGTTTGGTTGGAGACATTCTGAGTAGTGATTTGCTCTCTGTGAATATCTATTACCTGAGCCCAGCCTGCTGCCTCTTTACACACATCAGTCCAACCACTGTGGGGGGGGTCAGCCTGTGTCACTGTTTGGAGACCTGTGCATGTTGATTTGTGAGAAAAGATACATGAGCTGAATATAAGGCCAAGGAACATGAGCTAAATACAAAACATCCCTTGCATATTTGCAATTGATGACTTGTTTAGGTCTAAAATAAAATAAATTACGTTTTTAAAATTATCCATTGTTGTATCGATTGGTATAACAATTTTTTAATCAAATGAAACATAAGGGGTAACACTGTCGTTTTTTATCGGTCGTCATGAAAAAAACATAAGGGGAAACACTGTCGTTTTAATCAAATGAAACATGAGGGGTAACACTGTCTTTTTTTTCAAATGAAACATAAGGGGTAACATTGTCGTTTTTTATCGGTCGTCATGAAAAAAACAAGGGGTAACACTGTCGTTTTTATCAAATGAAACATGAGGGGTGACACTGTCATTTTTCTTTGGTCGTCATTAAAAAAAAACATAAGGGGTAACACTGTTGTTTTTTATTGGTCGTCATGAAGAAAAACATAAGGGCACTGTTGTCTTTGTCAAATAAAATATAAGGGGTAACACTGTCGTTTTTCATCAGTCGTCATGAAAAAACCATAAGAGGTAACACTGTCGTATTGTATTGGTCGTCATGAAAAAAAACATAAGGGAAATATTAGAAAAACACACATACATTTTAATGTCATGCATATCCTCTTTATTGATGATTGATCATTGTGTATTGTCATCGCCTCAGTGGTGCAGTGGAGTGTACTCTGCCTAACCCACTGGCGACCGCGGCAAAATTTCTGTGGAAAACACAATATCTTTAATTTGAAACGTAATGCTATCATGTCTATTGCATATAGAAGACTCTTATCTCTATTTCATGCGAATTATAAAGTCAAGTATAACCATTGTGTTGACTTTTTTCGCTGTCTTGATGGTGCATTGATAAGTTCGGAGGTTAATACTCCAAACAGTTCAGATTCGGATCCCGGCAAAAACGTTGACAGGGGTACCACTTTCGTTTTTCATTGTTCGTCATGAAAACATATTTGTCCTTGTCAAATAAAATATAAGGGGTAACACTGTTGTTTTTCATCAGTCATCATGGGAAAAAAACATAAGGGGTAACACTGTCGTTTTTATCAAATGAAACATGAGGGGTGACACGTCGTTTTTCTTTGGTCGTCATGAAAAATACCATAAGGGGTAACTCTGTTATTTTTATCGGCCGTCATGAAATAAACATAAGGGGTAAACCTGTCGATATTGATCAAATAAAACATAGGGGGTAACACTGTTGTTTTTCTTTGGTCGTCATGAAAAAAAACACAAGGGGTAACACTGTTGTTTTAATCAAATGAAACATTAGGGGTAACACTGTCGTTTTTATCAAATGAAACATAAGGGGTAACACTGTCGTTTTGTATCCGTCGTCATGAAAAAAACATAAGGGGTAACACTGTCATTTTTATCAAATGAAACATGAGGGGTGACACTGTCATTTTTCTTTGGTCGTCATGAAAAAAACCATAAGGGGAAACACTGTTGTTTTCGATTGGTCGTCATGAAAAAAAACACATTGTTTTTCATCGGTCGTCATGAAAAAAAACATAGGGGGTAACACTGTCGTTTTTTATCGGTCGTCATGAAAACGACCGATAAAAACGACCGATAAAAAACACAAGGGGTAACACTGTTGTTTTTTATCGGTCGTCATGAAAAAAAACATAAGGGAAATAATAGAAAAACACACATACATTTTAATGTCATGTATATCCTCTTTATTGATGATTGATCATTGTGAATTTTCATCGCCTCAGTGGTGCAGTGGAGTGTACTCTGCCTAACCCACTGGCGATCGCGGCTCAATTTCTGTGGAAAATACAATATCTTTAATTTGAAACGTAATGCTATCATGTCTATGTCATATATAACCACAGACATATTTTATAAAAAAATCTCAGTGGGAAGTGGAGAGAGCTGTGAGCTAACCCCCTAGAGACCGGGATTCAAGTCTGGTTGATGTCCTCTGTTGGAAGACTCTTATCTCTTTTTCATGCGAATTATAAAGTCAAGTTTAACCATTGTGTTGTCTTTATTCGGTGTCTTGATGGTGCATTGATACGGTTGGAGGTAACTCCAAACAGCTCAGGTTTGGATCCCTGCAAAAACGTAGACAGGGGTACCGCTGCCGTTATTTATTGGTCAACATGAAAAAAAACACAAGGAGTAACACTGTTGTTTTTTATTGGTCTTTATGAAAAACAACATAAGGGGTAACACTGTTTTCTTTGTCAAATAAAATATAAGTAGTTTTTTATTGGTCGTCATGAAAAAAAACTTAAGGGGTAACACTGTTGTTTTTAATCGGTCGTTATGAAAAAAACATAAGGGGTAAGTAACACTGTTGTTTTTCTTTGGTCGTCATGAAAAAAACCACAAGGGGTAACACTGTCGTTTTCTATTGGTCGTCATGAAAAAAAACATAAGGGGTAACACTCATCTCATCTCATTTTCGTCCGCTTATCCGGGGTCGGGTCGCGGTGGGAGCAGCTCAAGCAGGGGGCCCCAGACTTCCCTTTCCCGGGCCACATTGACCAGCTCTGACGGGGGGATCCCGAGGCACTGGTGTTGTTTTTTATTGGTCGTCAAGAAAAAAAACATAACATTAAAATGTGTGTTTTTCTATTATTTCCCTTATGTTTTTTTTCATGACGACCAAAAAATACGACAGTGTTACCCCTTATGGTTTTTTCATGACGACTGATAAAAAAGACAGTGTTAAAAAAGTGTTCTTTTGTCGTCATGAAAAAAAACATAAGGGGTAACGCTGTTGTTTTTTATTGGTCCTCATGAAAAAAAACACAAGGGGTAACACTGTCTTTTTTCATCAGTCGTCATGAAAAAAAACATAAGGGGTAACACTGTCGTATTTTATTGGTCGTCATGAAAAAAAACAAAAGGGAAATAATAGAATAACACACATACATTTTAATGTCATGTATATCCACTTTATTGATCCTTGTGAATATTCATCTCCTCAGTGGTGCAGTGGAGTGTACTCATTGATAAGTTCGAAGGTTAATACTCCAAACAGCTCAGGGTCGGATTCCTGTGCAGCGTTCTTCAAGGAAAGTGGTCAAATCCGGATATCTTTTTAGGTTACTTTATTTGTTAAAGTATTTCGGTATGGTAACTATGGAGCAAAAGGAGAGGAAGCGTGTCTAACACGTGTGAGAGAAATAACGTGAGCTACTTCGAGCCACGGGCAAAAGCCCATGGGCCTCATGTACTAAGACTTGCGTGGATTTCATACTGAAACTTGGCGTACGCCAAAACCCAGAAACTGTCTTACGCACAAATAAATTCAGATGTATCAAAGTGTGCGAACGCATGGATCCAAGCACGTTTCTTTTGTACATCTCGATCAACGTGGAATTGAGCGCACATGCCGAGGTGCCAAACTCCTCCCTGTCCACGCCCTCATTTAAATATGCAATTTCATTTAAATAGGCCTCTGGACCTGAGATTCACCTCTTAATCCGATCACCTGGCACCATGAACAGAGGCAAAAAACGAAACTTCACGGAGTCTGAGCTCGAGATTTTGCTCCACGAGGTAGAAATGCGCAAGCATATGCTATTGGAACCCTGTCAACAGGGATAAATGCAAAACAAAAGAGAAGTGAGTGGGAGTGTGTTTGCGAGGCCGTCAATGCAGTGGGGTCTCAGCAGCGCACACACTCTGAAATTAAAAAAAAGTGGTCAGACCTCAAGGTGGAGGTGAAGCGGAGGGTTTCTGCCCACCGCCGAAGCGTGACCGCAACAGGTGGGGGGACGGGAGTGGGGGAACTCTCCCCCTTCGATTTGAGAGTGGCCGCTTTGCTCGGTGACACAGCTCTCACCGGAGTGGTGGGAGCCCATGAAGGGGACGCCGATCATCCCCAAGGTAAATATGCTGAAGTAATAAATGCTGTAATTATACTGGTCATACAATTGGCTGCTTGCAATACACATAAGTCGTGCGTAAAGTTGCCAGGATATTAAAGACTTTGACTCGTGTTTATTAACTTAATTTTTTTATTTTTGAATAGACAAGCAAGGAGAGGGCACGGATTGCTCCGTCGGCCCCGGCGTCTCCAGCGCCCTTCGGATTTGACCATTTGCGATGTCCTCTAACAACGCTAACGCAGCCATTTTTAAAACTATTTTCTTCATCCATTGCGCATGCTTTTATAGCCACCCATATAATTTCAAGGTGTGTTAATTGTTCATTAGTGTGTCTCTGATGTGCAAATCACTCTGAGTCATTGTTTTCACCTTTTTTCCCAGTTTCCCAGCGTCACCTCTAAGTGTCGCCAAAGGAACAATAGCTGTAGAAACGTGCGTACGATAGCTCTGGAGCTGGCGTGGGGACTGCACATTTTTACGGTCATTTCACGTTTTGTACATCTGAACGTGAGCGTGGAAAAGGACGTACGCCACGTTTTTGTGCGTACGCAACCTTAGTACATGAGGCCCCTGGTAGTTTCAAGTTTCCCATTTTTGGTGAGAGGGAGATGGAAATGTGTGCCTTAAACATTGAACAGAACAAATAGGTGCATTAAATACACACATGCACAAGGTATTCATGTTATTTATGTTAAATCAATATATGGGCTACTAAAACTCAGCAGTGTTGGTAACTTCACTCAAATCTATCTATTTAGACAAATACGATAAAATATGAATATAATATGTGCAACCTTTGTGGCTGTTCAAGACACACTGAAGGCATGATGCCACCATAGGTTTGAAGAGAACTACATACAATATGCACACTGAGGCATGATGCCACCATAGGTTTGCAGAGCACTATTTACAATATGCACACTGAAGGCATGATGCCACCATAGGTTTGCAGAGAACTATTTACAATATGCACACTGAAGGCATGATGCTACCGATTTCCCACTTTATCATCATCGCTCTGGCTTTGGGAAAACTTAAAAAAGTGAGAAATGCATCCAGATATATTAATTATTGTCAACATTTTCAAACAGTATTTAAGATTAACCACACTAAAAACAATAAAAAGGTGTCCAAAATTCCATTCAGTGATTGTGTTAACAAACATATACTAAAAAGCCTTGTGTCAACAACAATCTAGCAATACTATTATGTCATACTAGCCCCGCTGTTCCTGTGTAACAGGACCTGTATTGTATATACTCCCTCTAAGTAACTAACGATTATCCTAAAAATAGGTCATAATATTGTAATATCCTACAGTTGAAAGGTGATCCAACGTGTTCTCGTTTCGAGAGTTAGCAGATTAACGCATCCGTAGGCTGCACAAAAGTCTGGCATCTTCACTTGTCAGCAATTTCCTGTAGAATTCATAATGTAAGACAAACACACCCGATTGGAAATCATGTGCAACTTCAGTTTAATCATGTTCAACCTAAATTACATTGAAAATAGCAATTCTGCCTCTCCCATCGATGGAAAATTACTGGGTAGCTAGTAGCCTACCCGTGATACACAACTAAGCTGCACGATTAAGTCGTTTTTCGAAGAGAAAAGCTGCAATTTAAACATGTTCAAGCATCCAGAATTATAACCACGTTAATAACGTTTGTAAGAAACCAAACTGTAAATCCGTCAAGGTTTCAGCGAGATAAGAGTATTAGCGTTTGTGCAGATCACTGACTTACGTCCGCTACAACAGATTCCACCAGAAAGCTTTACTGTGGTAAGATGGCGGCCTATGGGGACGTTCTAGACGCCGCCGTAGGGCATCTAGTTAATATATCTATCTATGGCCGAACACATTTGGTACTCACACCGGCGCTCGGCATAGGCGACCGCATAGGGCGGCAAATGCGTCTGTAAACCATCACCGTAGTATGCAGGACAATGCAACAAAGCCCGCCACCCCCCCCCCCCCCCCCCCCCTGAACCCTCGCCTGACTGACTACTCGCCTGTCGCCGAGTCCTTCTTGCCTGCCTGCCTGACTGACTCCCTGTTGCCGAACCCTCGCCTGCCTGACTTCCGCTTGCTTCGCCACAGCTTGTCATCGACCCCATGTCCCAATAAACCCAGTTTTCTTTTACCCCGTCTCTGCCCCCCTGTGTCCAGCGCTTGGGTCCCCTCGCCCCGCTCCTTAACAGAAAACGCGTGATACCGAGTTGCGTTATTGTAGCAGTTGGCTTTTACTTTTTGTTAAAACTTATAGAGCATCCATCTTTGAGTGGCATTGATTTAGTTCAGCATGCTTAGTAGTAGTCAGGGGCTTAGCCACGTGGGGGCCAGGAGGGGGGGGGGGGGCATGCCCCCCCCGGTCAGAGGTTGGCCACCCCGCTGGCCCCCCCAGTATAAAAAAATAAAGAAAGCTGAAATATATGCACTATTAGTCTGATATAACTTTGACTTATCATTCTTATTCAAAGTGTTATAATCCAACGTTATGAATAAATATTGCATTTAAAATCCCCCGCCTTACAATCAAGTATTCCCCCCCCCCCCCCCCCCCCCCCCTCCCACCGTCGACAATCAAGCACCCCCCCCCCCCCCCCCTTGACAATCAAATGCCACCCCAAATATAAGATTGGCCCGAGCTCGCTACGCCCCTGGTAGTAGTATAGTAGTAGGCTATGTATAGTAGTAGGCGGCTACTAATAATAGTAGTAGGCTAGTAAGTAATAGTAGCATAAGTATATCTCCTTATGCTACTATTACTATAGTAATTGTTGTTTGGAAGATTTTCTGTTTCCCTCCTCACCTCACAGCCCGAGCCCAGCCCCTTTATTTGCCCACGTTTTCCCCAAATAGCCCATGTCCATCAGTTAATCACTCTGCCCTGCCACAGACTATTTAAGCCAGACCTGTGACCACACCCCTTTCCTTTGTTCAGAGACACTGAACCCCCTGAGAGCTGTGGGCCTTTGAACTCCTTGTGTGCTTATATTGAGAAATGTGAGTTTGTTTTGTGGTCATTGAATTTCGTTATGTAACCTTATAAGGCTTGTTGAAAGACATATTGTTGAACTGAATTGAAGCAATGCATTGTGGAGCTGATTGTTGAACATTTTGTTTGCTTATAGAAACCACACACCTTAGCCACACACACATCCTAGCTACCAACCACAAACACACACATCCTAGCTAACTACCTACGTCCACATCCTACCAAACTACCTACCCATCATACCTTAGCTAAACACACTAACATCCTACCTACACGCACATACCTACACACATCCATACAGTCCTGCTCGCTCCTTTGGAAAATAAAACGTATAAACTTGAACTCTGACTGGACAACCCTGTGTTCTCACCAACACCCCCATTGGTCTCAAGCCAGCACTTGGACATTCCTAAAACCTCCCTTTCAGTAGGAGTAGGCTAGTAGACGTAATAGTAGCCGAGTATTAGTAGTAGTAATAGGCTAATACAAATAGTAGTAGTAGTATAGCATAGGCTAGCTATAGTCATAGAAAGTAATGGATTCGACAGCAGCCTCGTCTTCATTTGGGACGACGCCTATATGCCGACCTGGACTTCCCTTGAGTGACTATCTTCCTCAAACTTTTTATTATCGTTAACGTCTATAGGCCAACCGCTAGATATGGTTTTACCACAACACGCTCCAAATATCTGACCCAGTTGTAACGGGCCTGAGCGGTCTTGCTTCCCTGTTTCGGCTGGCCCGTTCTCCTTCCATGGAGGCTGATTGCCTGGCCCCTCCCACCTCATTGAGGGACTGAACTCACCTACCGAAGCCTTCATAAGATGGGAGGAGTCCAACATGGCCGCTCTCTTCCACCTAAAAGGCTGGTGCCTGCCTGGCACCCAACTGGGTTTTGTTTGGGGTTTAAGTTCTCTTCCTTAAGCCTTTGTTGAAAACTGTTAGTTTAGCTTAAAATGTTTCATATCACTCACTCTACACTACTGATTTATTGTTTTACAGTTGTAGAACTTTTAGTTATTAGATAAATGTAACTGTCATTAAACTGTCCCCTTCTTGGTTGTGCTCTTAAACAGGCTGGGCACAACACGCTGAAGGATAAAACAACGCTGCAAAACTATGATTTCTATGCGCAGGAAAACAAAACCATTTGCTCGTTTTTAGTTATTTAGCAATTTTTATTGTTTTACGTTTCTTCACTATCAACGAACAGTTCACACCGTAAAAACCAAGGAAAGTAAGGCTTATAAAAGAGTATAAAAAGTAAATTGTGTACTTTAAAAAAATCTTCCTCCTAAAAGGAAAAACTTAAAAACACAAGTTGTGTGTGTGTAATGTATTTTGTGATTGAATAAAGGATGGAAAGAACAAAGGAAACTGTTAGAAATGTGTGTTGTGGTCTATGTGCCAGCCTTGTTTTGTTTTCTCAGCTGGAACACGGCGAGAACACAAGTTTGCGGTTCAGGGTCACATTTCCAAATTCAGGCATCTGCTTCCATACCTTCTCCTGATCTTTTGTTTTAACAAAATCTTTCTTGCTTACGTCAGCGTTTACGCGGACAAGAATCTCCAAGATATCTTCACCCCTGAAACAAATCACAAGCAAATATAACTGTTTAAAGTCCTGGTTAAAGGGTGCTGAATGGGTACTTCAGGGCAGATCTTACATCTTGTATCTATGTTACTACACTTTGTTATTGTTGCTCTATCAATATCACAAGCTGAAATACCTGTTGCATCCCTTGCGAAGTTGCTCACACAGAGACTGGATGAAAATGCTGCCGCTTATAGGGTGTCTAAGTGATTGGTACTTTCCAACCGTGGCCTTGGAAACCAGGAAATCAGCGCCTATCGGGTGATAGTCTTCCTTCATCTGCCTCTGAGAAATAGAGTCATCCACAGCAAATCCTGCCTGGAGACTATGCCCCTGGCAGGCCTGGATGAAGAACACCTTGGGCTTCCCAAGCAGAGCCGGGCAGTGTTCTCCGTTGAAAGCCGAGGTGATGTCGCTGATGGCCAGCAGCTTGCGGTCGACGCCCAAGACCACCTTCTCTTCGCCATGACTCAGGACGCAGCAGACGAAGGCGTCGCCGTGCTGCGGGAGCACGCTCAGTGGGGTGAACCTGCCGTCGGACAACACCTCCAGCTTGAACGTCTTCAGCCCCGCCAGGTCCTCCAGGTCCGCCAGCAGCTTCGTGACCTGGGCCATGTCGCTCGCCGCTTGGTCCTTACACATCAGCACCTGGAAGCCAAGCCAGCTGAACACGTCGGCCAGGCTTTCTGTAGGTAAATAGAAGAAAGGCAAGGGATAGAGCGGTCCTTTGGAGACAAGGCAGTGGTGTGTCTAAATGCAGGATGGATGGCGTGAGAGTGGCACCAGACCATAACACCCATCCTTTGCAAAGTGAAGAGGAGAAATAAATTAATACTGAACTGAGAGTGAAGTCTAAGTTTTAGAATCCTGGGCCCTCCATGGACACAGCCCTGCACCAAGGAAACAAGGAGCTGAGGTAGCTCTCCTCTTGTCAAACACCTACCAGCGTCCTTCTCTGTTCCACTTCTATTAGTTTTGTCATGGAAGTTCTCGTTGTTAATGATCACACAGAGACCGGTGGGTTTGCTGGTTATCGGATATTTGTCATCCTGCAAGCAGAGAAGAGATGCAGAAGATACATTTAATGCTATACTATTTTAGACTGTGTTTTATACAGTATATGTATAAAGAATTTTAAAAATAGAACAAATGTTTGACCCATGCAACCTGAACCACAGAATCTTACAGATTCTCTACTTAATCGGATATAGTGAATCAGTGGGTGTGCTATGTGTTTTCAATTTCCTTGTTGACTGACATGTTGCAACTGGATTGACAACATTCTCATTGGACAACATTCTGATTCTATTCATGACTCTGTGCAGTGAGCTTTGTTGAACAACACGATAAATCGTTACCGTCTTTTGGCTTTTGGTCTCTGGTGCATCTGTGTAAATGAGAGTTCAAGAGAGTTGAACATATAGCCTAAACACACTTTCAGTTAAGATCGAACATAGAAATTAACAGAGAGGACGTAAAGCACTTTTTATTACCTTTACTCAAACTCCTCTCAGCGGAGCGTTTTAAACTGCTCGATGAGGCGGTAGATCCACTGTCTCCCCATTCCACGTCTTTAAGCCTGGGATACGTTTCTAGGACGATCTCATCCTGTAGAATACCAATGAACTCTGATTGTATTTGGACTCCTTTGTTGATCAGCGTGTCCACGAGCTTGATAACAAGATCCTCTGCGTTCCCCTTACTGATGGTTTTTATTATTGTGTATTCGCGGCCGGTTATCAGTTTTTTCTCTATCACTTTGTCGAGTATGAATTGGGGATCTGCGGATAGAATTTCTTGAATGATTGTCTTGTTCCGTACAATGGCGTTATTGTGTGCCATTCTTGAAGCTCAGGGAGAAAATGAAACTTAAAGAGAGCGGAGAGGTTACGATGTTATGCTACTCCTCTTAAATGCTCCTCCTCTTAAATGCCCCTGCTTCCCTTCTATCTTCAAGAAAAATGATACAGCTCCTTCAATTAATGACATACCTAATACAATCACAATGATTTACATTCAACCAAATTATATTGCAGAACTAGTTTTTCTTGTTCTAGTTTTTTAGTTTTCTCGATTGTTATTCAGAAAAACTTCCTGTAAATATTTTTTTCTGAGATAAAATACGGCCATCTTACCTGCTCAGGGGCGGACTGGCCATCGGGAGGTTCGGGAGATTTCCCGAACGGCCGGACGATTTCAGGCCGAGCCGGCCGGCCGTAATTCTTTTCGATTTTTTATTTTTTTTATTATTATTATAAATTTATATATATTTTTTGTTGTAAAAGATGTAAAAAAAAAATGAAAAAGTTAAGTAAGCCGTGATTTGGGGTGGCCTGCTGCCGGATATTCTTTAACTGAATTGAGTCACATCTTGATAAAAGGCACCCATTATGCCTAAACTATAAGCATTCTGTTCTCTTTTGAAGTTGATGGGTTGTAGGCTGTGGATATATCCTTAAAAAAGTTTGCTATGCCACATTAACCGTCACAAATATATACAAAGTCCAAAACGCAATACAATCAGTGAATCTGATCTAACGAGAAGCCCCTGACTGCAGCCCGCAGACGGAGCCCACATGGAGGGGGCGGGCACTCAGTCCACATGGAGGGGGCTGGCACTCCGCCCACATGGAGGGGGCGGGCACTCAGTCCACGTGGAGGGGGCGGCCACTCAGTTCACATTGAGGACTGGTCAAACAGCATTTCTGATCCCGTTTCTGACCTGAAATTAGCTGAAATGTACCTGAAATTACCTGGAATTAGAGTGTGCCCGCCCGAGCGAGTGATGCCTAAAACATGCAAGTAAGTGAGACTGTCAAAATGCTTCATATATTTAGTAATCTTCATGCAATTGTGTATTATGTCTTGTTAACTACTTAATCGTCAAATCCCGCCGGCGAGAAAGTTACACCTAGCATGTTCCCCCCAACATGCTAGGTCAATTTTCAGCATCATAAGGTTGAGTGATATAGTCATGTCATGCACCGTTTGAAAGCTTAGAATCTCAGGAATGTCAACCAATGTCAACCATTCGGTGGAATAAATGTTTTTAATGAATATAGATCAAATATATCCTAGTGTCTTAGGTCAAAATAGCCCCCCTCACCCTCCCCCACCCTTGGTGCATTCTTACTTTATCGTCGTTGTGTATATCCTTAGCAATGAGTTGATACTTCATGTTGGGTCTTGAAATGTTCATAAGAGTCCACAGAAATCGAATATCAATATTATTTTTATTCTAATTACATTGTGTATATGCACAAGCCATACAAAGCAGCCGAAAAATAGGAAACCGAAACGCTGCAATGTTTTTTTGTAGAAAACTGCTTTTATGTTTATACTGGTTTTCTTTGACTTTTAGAGACACCATCAATATACAAGTTATAGCCTACTCCATGGCTGATCTATTGCACTACTAGGGCCTACTTTTATTATTCCATTGCATTAGCCTACTCAACATTATAGACAACAATCTGTTTTATTTCCAGGCAAAACTGAAGACCAGGAACTGGAACCTGGGAACCTGGTATGTAATATGTGTGTAATGCTGGAGGTTGTATGTATAGCCAGATGAAATAGTCTGATGACTAGTTGAATAGTGTTTTTTATCACTGAAAACTCATCAGTAGTAGTAGCCTTTGTTTGCATACCATTTTGTGGTTTTGGGAGAGTAGGGTGTCAAGTAGGCCTACAGACAAATAATTTTTCTTTCTTCTTCAAGGAAGATGATGTTGTCCTGAAGGACACAATTCAGGCAGCAGCATGGTGCCAGTTACAGTCTTTCAAGGACAGCGTTTCGATCCCAGAGGTCATTGGGATGGAAGGTTGGGAGCAGATGGCAGCATCAACACAGCGCAAATCCCATGACGGCGGGGATGAGGAAGAAACGTGGAAACCATTCCAATTCTCATTCAGATTACATACTGACTATGAACTGTTTTGTGTGGAGAGATGATGGACAGGAGAAACCTGAAGGTGTTTTCCTCTTTTGAGTCAAACACCTCTCCCCCTCCCCGTCCCCCCTCCCCGTGACGCCTGCGCCACACGACTCCAATGTAGTCTGATGATACAGCATAATGGCGGCGCTTGGCAGCTATGGCGGCGGTGACGGCGATGTCGGGCGACAGAGCGTGAAGCAAGAGTGGCGTCCACCTCACTGAGGAAGGCGTCAGTGTGTCCCCCCCCCCCCCCCCCCCGTTGAGACTTTGTTTGTTCTACTTTTTATTGATTTATCTTTTATGTTAATAGTTTACAATCTATTTTTTGTAGTTATTTTTTAATTGTTTTGTTGAATAAAAAGACTGTTGTTAGTGCTCCTGTGATTGGTGCAACTTAATGTGCTTCACACATGTAGCTTTTCATTATGTCTATTGAGGTACATTTTTTGCCCTTAGATGTGGTCACTTCGTTATTCCTCACATTACATCTGTTAAGGTCATACCTTTGGGTCCCAGTCTCCCCAGTCTTTCCCCAAATCTTATTTTGGCTCTTACTGGGCCTGTAACTCTCACAGACAGACGGGTACAGGAGTTCGCACACGTTGCATTGTTTACAGGCAAGGGTGGATTACCGCACGGGCACATGGGCCCAAGGGCGGTGGGGGGCCCAGAGCCAGAGCTTCTGTGTAAAGTCGCTGTTAGTAACTTTTAATGTTGCATTGTCGAAGCAATCAGTAGAGAAATACAAAAATTCAAGCGAAAACAGCAATAGTAGGCCTATTAATACTGAGTAAAAAAAAAAAAAGATCACTAGGGGGCACTATTTCAGTTAGTGAATAGGCTCTGTGCACAACTCTAGAAGCGAACTTCCGGTGTCGCCGGGTGTCGGCATACTAGTTTCCGGTCTACTTCCCGTATCAGTTACCACGGCAACTATAAATAGTAAAAAGATGGAAAACCCAACCAAACAACGGAAATTTAATGTTAGAAGACTTCACAAGCTTCAACGGAATGAAGGCGGATCAAACCAATACTGCTGTGTACCGTTGTGCTCAGCTTCCAGCCGGTAACACGGGCTGGTGTGTGGGAGGCTGGGAGCGAAGAGAGAGACCGGCGAGTCCCGAGCCTTGCTCCGACCCCGAAGAGCCTGAGCTACCCGTTCCGATGGTCTTAGACCATGAGTACAGTACTACTAGTACAGTGTGTGTTGACCGTGAGCACTACAGTGCTATACAAAAAGAGACATTTGTGGAGTTTGAGGCAATGTGAAGCTGGTGTGTTTGTGTCTGTGTGCGGCTCGCGTGCCTGCACTGTGTTGGGGCCGTGGTGGGCGCTCTCGGCTGGCGCTTTCTGCGTGTTGTGGTGGCTGACGAGGAAAGTGCGCTTGTGTGTACATTTGTGCTGTTTTTTTAATTATACATGTTTGTATTGATTATTTGATTAAACATATGACCTCAGCTAAATCCCCCCACGGACACTGTTATAAAAGAAGCAGGCGTATAACGGTTTGTTTATAACGGTTGGTTTATCGCTAGCTTTAACATACACTCAAGCTGTGAAGCTTCTCTGATTTCTTCATGGACCTGTGGCACAATGCTCTGATAATCACCTCCGATGTTCCCTTATCTTTGCTAGACACTAAAAAATGGACACACGTTGGTACAGTTAGTACAACAACGGACAGTTAAGTGTTTTAAATACAGAAAAAAAATGTTGTCGCTAACAAATGTCCACTAAAAAGCCGGTAGTCTGTCACCTACCCTCAAAGTTACGCAAATAACTCGAAATATAGAGCTTAAATCCTTTTTCCCGCTTGCTTGTAGGGGCAAGGGAACTAGCACCAACAATGCGGTGAACATCGTTAACATTTATTGTCGGTAGGTCTTGGAGACATCTAGAAAAGCCAGACATGTTCACGCTATGGACTGGGTCAGTAAGTAGACCGGAAACTAGAATGCCGACACCGTCAGTTGACTTCCGGGTTCTAGTGCACAGAGCCTAATGAACAAGGCACTGTGATTTAAACATGGAGCAACGGCGAACGGTTGTAACGTGAACTCTTAAGTAGAACCTAAATAGGTCCATGGGTGGAACAGCTAAGCGAAAAAAAAATAAACAAGAGAAAATGTATTTGCAAGTCGTTTAGGCTATGCTTAACTTTATAATAGTTCCATGGTACGCAGCAAGAAAGATACCCAGTCACAATACTCCCGTACCATCTGTTTGTATAATTTAATTAACAGCATGGGCTCCCGCTAGCTTAACATAGTATTACCGTTTACTCTTGCATTAACAAGAGCAGCGGAAATCTGCTCAATCGTCTCGATGTGGACTGAGTGCCCGCCCCCTCCATGTGGACCGAGTGCCCGCCCCCTCCATGTGGGCGGAGTGCCGGCCCCCTCCATGTGGGCGGAGTGCCGGCCCCCTCCATGTGGACTGAGTATCCGCCCCCTCCATGTGGGCTCCGTCTGCGGGCTGCAGTCAGGGGTACTTGGATCTAACAGAGATGTTATTATGGCTACTGTGTGTGTCTATGTTGCCGCTGGTGCCCTGCTGGTACATCCCTACTCATACAGGAGTCCACTTCCAGCGGCAGATGGGTCTGATCGAGCTTTTTAAGTCACATATGCACGCAGAAGCGCAAGTTCCCAATTATGGGATGAAAGGGTGGGGAATAACCTCACTGACGCAATACAACGATGCGTAAATTATATATTTATATATATATTTCATTTTAAGTTTAAGTATTACAGTAGGAAGACCAATTAGTTTTTTCCTGGATGTCATTTAAACGAAGGAATGTGTATTTGAAAGCATTAAAGTATGGTATGGAAAGATATAAACAATGTATTTGTAATATGCAAACCAGTCAATGCAGAAGAGAGAAACAACTGAAAACAAATTACATTTGTAATCCCGATACATTCCGAGGTTCGTCGCATTAGAGAATATGACCAAAGTATACAGAATATAAAAAATATAGAATATAACCACTGTCCAGAGGCTGAAGATAAAGTAGTTCTCTGGCCAAAATAAAGACACTTACATCCAGTGTCCCACAATCATAATATCTGTCTATAATATCTAAAACTAACCCTAACCCATATTAATAACCCTAACCTTATGAACCATAAAACGAACCGTAACCTAACTATACTAATAACCAAAACCTATTTAACCTTAACACTGACCGTAACTAAATAAATAATCCTAACCTTATTAACCCTAAAACTAACCATAACCTTACTATATAAATAACCCTAACCCTATTAACCGTAAACACAAATCCTAGCGCTTAGATTACACTAACCCTATTAATTTACTAAACTTTACTATCTATATATATATATAATGTATGTTAATGTGTCTGTGTCTCCATGTCTCATAGGACTATTACTTTAACTTGGCAATTCGATCGAACAGCCTCATGGTTTTTCATTCAAACTGGGATTTTACTGTCACAAGTTGGCATTAGAAAGTCAGAAGCGAGTTAGTTATTGAACAATAGTAGGCTAATAGTTGCCTTTCAGCTGAGCTATTGAATTAATTTACAGTTTTTCTCGATTGTATACACACAAAAAATTGAACTATGCGCACAATTCTGCAAGACTCCGGACTGCTAAACTCTAAGCACAATTCCACTGTTTTCACATTTTGCTAAACTCTAGCAAAAATCTCATCATTTAGCTCACTTGGTTCACCTTGATCACACTGGCCTTCAAAACGCAACGACTAATTGTCAATAAGTCTAACTCACTTCTCACCTGTCAAACTCAACTGGCAAAACACTTCAGTCATGTGTCAGAGCATTAAAGAGGACTCGGTGAGCTCTGTTGTAGATATGGTCCTTTGGCCTGATCAGGATTGGAGGTGGGATGCATACTGATTCACATGTAGATCTGTTTCACCTCATTTATATTCTTATTTTAATTTTTTGTTGGCCTACGAAAAGCTTTTTATGCAGTCAGTTCAGCTTAACATTTTACCGTATTACAGTAAAAAATATATATATTTGCTTTGTTACCTTTTTGTACTTGCACTGATTTCATCATTACATTCCCCGAAAGACAGTCTAAACATTTCCTTACTGTAGTGTTTTTCATCTTACTTATCAGTGCAATTACTGTATTGTAATTTACCAAAATAGGTAACATTGGTGTATTGTCAGAACAATGTTGCAGAATCAACTATTGGTGTACAGTATGACTCTGGGAAGCTGGGATTGTGAGTTTGGCCCATTGGAGCTCATTGGATGGACAAATATGCATTGTATCCTATTCTGATACGATTGTGTCAAGGCAATATTTATATTATATATTCACAATATTGTATTACAATATGGCAAGTCTTTATACTATATGTACCACCTAATTGCAACTTTAAAAAAGAAAGCTATTTCTAAACAATTTTATACATTTCAATATGTAACATGGCCTCATAAAGCCAAAACAAATAGTATTTTGATGGAAGTGTTTTGAATGATCACACCAGTGTTTAATGGATGCTCTCTAAGAGATATTCATTTGATAGCTGTGTTTACTGTTTGGTGGGAAAAAACTGTTTTGAGAAGAATTTGTATAGTTTTGACAAATTGATTAACTCTTCTCAGGTTTGTGTTTAGAGTTTTGAGAAATTGAGCTATAGTTTCAGAAAACGTGTTTAAACGATTGAGAAAAACTGTCACGTAATCACGGCAACAACGACATAGGCCTATGCCAATTGTTTCAGATCGAACATTTAATGATCACTTTTCAATTATTTTATTTTCAAATCCAATCTCGATCCATTGGATCACTGACCCGGGGGGAACCGGCGGGCAACAGATACAAATCAACTTTTATTTTTTCGTCAGTCAACCATTAGCCGCTCTGCGAGTCTGCCAGCACAGCCAATTGTCTGGGATACAAAGCAGACTGCTCACTAATGTCTGGACTTCAGGTCCACTATGAGCATCGCTGGGAGCATCTGGACCGTCCACTGGCTGGAAGGCACTGACGGGCGCGCAACATGTGGAAGCGTGAACAGGAATATTTAGCAATTTCCATGTCAATAAACTGAGTGCAATTCAGTTTATTGACATGGGTCAATATGTAAATAAACTGAGTGCAATTTCCATGTCAATAAACTGTTATTTTTCTTATTTTTCTTAAAGAGCAGCAGCAACTGGTGGGTTTCGTGTGAGAGAGAGAAAGAGAAAGAGAAAGAGAGAGAGAGAGAGAGAGAGAGAGAGAGAGAGAGAGAGAGAGAGAGAGAGAGAGGTGGGAAGGAGGAAAAGTCAAAGCGGGAGTGAGGGGGGGGGGGAGAATAGGGGGAGAAGGTGAAGAGAGAAAGACAGAAGAGAGAGACAGAGTTAGAGAGAGGAGAGACATAGACACAGACAGAGAGGGAGAGAAAAAGAGAGGGAGGGAGAGATAGAGGGACAGAGACACACTAAAAAACACAGAGAGAGAGAGAGAGAGAGAGAGAGAGAGAGAGAGAGCGAGAGAGAGAGGCACTATTGCGTTCATAATTGGGGGCTAGTGGATAACAGGGTTTGGTATCAACGGGAAACCTGCGGACTGTGGAAGTGCTGGATGGAGTGATGCAGACTCTGACTACAGGCACCGAGGGATCAACAAATACTGCATTGACCGACTGTAAGTGATCTGAGGCTTTATTGATTCAGCATTTTCCCCTCTTGGTATTTTACTTGCCCGCGAGTACTGCAGTGTTGATTACAGCTAACTCTGGAGCAGATGTGCTGATGCACAATCTGGAAAGAAATACAAAGCTTTGAAAATAGCCTGAGTCAACTTAATAATACATAAAGTGTCATTCATCACCATGTGTAATAGACATGCACAAGGACAGTGTATCTTGAATTACAGTACAGTCAGCCCCATTCAATATGTATTACGTTATGTTAGAGAGGTCCAGAGGCAACTTCAACCTGTTTATTTATGTGTGTGTGTGTGCATGTGTGTGTGTATGTGTGTGTGCGTGTGCGTGTGCGTGTGCGTGTGCGTGTGTTTGTGTGTTGAGAGAGAGAGAGAATTGTGAGAGAGAGTAGAACTTAATGCTCCCGTCCCTACCACTATCCCTTAAGCACATTTCCATCATTTATCATTGTGTGTTTGTGCGTGTGTGTGTGTGTGTGTGTGTGTGTGTGTGTGTGTGTGTGTGTGTGTGTGTGTGTGTGTGTGTGTGTGTTTGTGTGTGTGTGTGTGTGTGTGTTTGTTTGTGAGACTGCCTGTGTGCGTGAGTGTAACAGGAATATAAATACAGACACAAAATCATATTTGGTCATTTTATTTATTCTGTCATCAGAGTGACATACCACAAAGCTCCTTTGTTTTTCCTCTGTGTGTACTTTGTGCAGTACGTGTACTTTGTGTTGCATTAGTTTTGGCCCACTTCAAAAAGCTGACATTTATTTGCCTGTTCTAGTTGGAAGCACGGTAGCCAGATGGAGGCTGTTGATCTACTTAAAATGGTAGATGTGAAAGGACCATTACCTGGACCAGAGCAAACACACACACACACACACACACACACACACACACACACACACACACACACACACACACACACACACACACACACACACACACACACACACACACACACACACACACACACACTCTATCGACTGGTCGCTGAACAGATTCTGTGGTCTCTACACCTGCTTCCACTTGAGTGATAGATTGTGATTTATTTTCAGGTACCTTGATGCTGTTATTTCTATAACTTAAGTATCTTTCTAGATAAAATGCATACTTATGACAATACATGCATTTAAAAGCCAAGTACGATTTATATTGGCAATAATATTAACTATTTATTCTAAGTTCATTAAACAATATAAATGGTATGAACCTCTCCTATGCCGTGCCCCCCTGCACCCAGCGGCCAGGGCAGAGAGAAAGACCACCACTGCCTGGTCTGCATGACATCTCCAGAGAGAACGCAGCCACAGCCCATGCAGAACAAGACAAATAGTTTAGTAAATGTTGGCCAGTAAGTTAATGATTGCCCCAATGTCACCCATGGGTGGTTGCTAAGGTACTAAGGGGTGTTAAGGGGGAGGGGGGGGGGGTGGGGGTTGAGATGCTGGTCCAGGAGCAGGTATCACAGTGACCAGCTGTAAACTAAACAGATGTATCCCACAAAGGAAATAAACATAAAGCTAAGTCCTACCTTCTTTCGCTATGCATTTGAAGGCAGCTGTTGTAAACTTAGATCCACTTGACGCATAGAGAACACTCTGGGATTACACTAAGCGTCCTAAAGGCTGCTATGATAAAGCCATGGCTGGAAAACCCGAGCTCTTAACTGCACATTCACATGTGCTGTGCATGCATAATGTGTTCTGTCAGGGATGGAAGGGCACCGGGAACATTCCGCCCCTCTATTCTAGGAGCTCTATTTTAGGGAACAAGATACTTTTATTCAACTACAAAGCATATATTTATTTTCTGTATATTTACCTAACACCTGCAGTCATGTTTGTATTGTAGCCAATAAAGTTATAGACTACTATTTACTTTTGTGTTTTATTCTGTTGACAGTGAGAGTAAGCAATTAGTGAAAAAACAGATTCCATCAACAATAAACCATTTTGAGGGTACCAGGTTGTTGATTAAGGATGAATTTGCATGCATATGGCTTATAATCATTAACTACTACTTTAAATTACACTTTGTTATATTCGTAGGCCACACAAGTTGATTTGACGATACGTGCATATATTAGTTTATCATTTATTTGGGTGCCCTGTTAATGGACCACTCTCGAGTGTTGTTCAACTCGGGTGTCGTTTTGTGTGGAGCGCAGGTACCTCACGGCCCCCTCTCCGTCCCTGTGCGTGTGCGTGTGTTGCAGAGGGCTGCGGGTGGTCCGGGGGTTCAGAGACGACATGGTGGGCCTGAGGAACCGGAGCACCTGGGAGCCGCTGCTCCTCAAGGCCTCCTGCATCCGCTCGTGTGCCAACGGATGCTCCTTGGGCGTCACCACGGACCTCACCTACGCCAACACAGACCCCGAGGCCATAGAAGGTGATGGGCCGCGGGGGGGCTTCAGGGCCTTACCTCCCACTGCTCATACTGCATGTCTGCAGGGAAAAGTCCAGAAGAAGGCAGTTTATAAAGAAAATATCTTCATCCGAAGCCCCTCATTTAATTAAGGTGTCTTGCTAGGGGATGGCTACAGGTAACATGCAGACATTCATTGGGTATCAAACCCGGTACCCTTATTTGTTCTGTTCGGGGTACCGTTAAGGTAAAGCCAGGACCTGGTTTGGTTGGAGGTGTGAGGCGGCCTTGTTCATCGATCCGTCCCTGGCCTCTGCTTCCAGGTGTGTTTGTGTACCCCCTGGGGGAGAAGGAGGTGGTGGTGGGCTTCGAGGCGGTGATCGCGGGCCGGCTGGTGGGCGTGCAGATCCAGAGCCGGGGGAAGCTGAGGGACTGCTGCCTGGACTGCTGCCCCGGGTTACCTGTGGACGGCGGGGGGGACGGAGGGGAGTGGGGGGGCTGCTGCGGGGGCTCCAGCCTGGACATGAAGTGCACCAACGGTGAGGGGGGGGGGGGGGTGAGGGGGGGGGCGGGAGGCGTTGTCTTGTGCTGCTCATCGTAGCCCTTGGTTTGATTACAATTCGTTTTTGCATGCATTATGTCATAAGGCTTTCCCGGTATGATATCATCTAGGAGCTGCAGATTGGAAATTAGATAAGTCGTCTGTGTTGTGTATTAAACCACGAGCTGCCGGTTCTCCCTATGTCCTGACTGAGCCGGCGCATGAATCAGACCAACGATTATTGGACAGTAATCAGCATAACGTGATTATGTTTGCCACTGGAAGACCCATTTTAGTGCTTTCCCTCAACCACAAGGCCAATTAAGTCTTGTGGAATACACAGACATGAGAAACATGTCTGAGCACTGAGGAATGCATTGCATTACAGCTGAAATTAACCAGAGAAATGTTACGTCTACAAGTAAAATTAATAACGATAATTGTAACCACTTCAGGGGTTAAATAATGATTATGAATATAGCCGTTGCCGTGCCATGGCTGGCCTTCACCCGGTCTCATTCCAGCTAATGGGTTAGTCTGTGAGGGCAGGCGACAGCACGGGCTACACAGATTTTGGCCGACTGCCTGCTCGTTTAAATGGCTTTCACTTAGTACAACCATATATCAAACGAAAGTGCAGTGTTTCAGTTATTGTAAGACATCCTATGACAGAGGGGAAACGTGGACACGTCTTATGCATTAGACCATAAAGACAGAAGAAGATAGCAGTTAAGTTAAATCTCTAACACACTTTGTCAAGTCTCCCTTGGAAAAGAGTTTGAAATCTCAATGGTTTGATAAATAAATAAATAAAGTTTTGATAAAAAAAAAACGTTAACTATAACTATAAACAAAAAACGATTTTTTGGAACCTTTAACGTTTGAGTCACACCTCTGGTATCTCTTTAATCCTACGGCGTGGAGATAACGTCTGGAATGTTCCCCGTGCGAAGGGCACCTGATCCTGGACGACGACCTGGAGAGAACCACCTTCATCGTGGGCACGGGCGTCATCGGCCCCCTGGAGCTGGTGTCCATCATCATCAGCACCACCCTGGAGCTGCCCACGCTGGAGAACGGGGCCATACGCATCGCCTACCCCTCCCTGCTCACCCCTGTCGTCACGGGGCCACTGGGGGCCGGCAAGAGCGAAACCGGCGGGAAATCGGAGGAAATAGGGTAGGAACAACACATGTTGGTGCGGATCGGACCGATCTGCTGCGTCATGTCTCTCAGAGGCTCCACCACACGTTCTTAAACCGCCGTTCTTACGGTCCCTTGGGTCCCCTCAGGGGGACCAGTTGTTTCGGTGGGACCTCGGGCAAGCCGGAGCCGGCCCTTGGCACCAAGCTGGGGTGTGCCCACCTCATCTTCACCAGCCCAGCCGCCAACCCGGTGCCCTACCAGCTCAACTTCCAGCTGCTGGTCCGAGGGGCCTGCCTGCTGGCTGGTGGGTCCTTCAGTACCCCTGTTATGGACCTGGAAGGAAGATGAACCAGCTGAGACGGACATCTGAATAAGTCTTTTGAAAACAAATGTCATCTATAAATAGACATGAGGCATTTGTCTGCATTTAACAGGGCAGGATGTTCTAGTGGGTCGGGTGTTTGAGTCCCAGCCAGAAGGTTCTAGATTTTAACCCTAATGTCCACAGCCTACCTGTGGGCATCCTTAAGCAGGATGCTTATTAACCACTGCCTTAATCTGCAATTATTTACAGTGAGACAATTTGGATCAAAGCGTCTACCAAATAGTTGATAGTGCTCCGTCATATGGATATTAAAGTGTGACAGTGATACTTTATCTAAAGCATTACTGAGAGATTCACAGCACAAATTTACATCCATCCTAAATATTTGCTATCGTTAGTTAATGGTGAATGAACGTACCCTTATTGTAAAGTCAATCGGTTCCCCCGTACCTGACTGTACCCTCCACCCCCCCCCAGGCCTGGAGAGCCCCACCCACGCCCTGAGGGCCGATGCGGACCCCGGCGCCCAGAGTGCCTCCTCCACCTACATCACTCTGGCCCAGGAGCACCCCTACGACCGGCACATCGAGGTCATCCTGCACCTCAGCGGTCGGTCCCAAACACATGGCGCTCCTCTAGTTGGGGTTTTTAATCCCCACTGGCTTCACTTCACTGACTTGATGCATGTGTCTGTTGTTGGCCCCTGATTGACCCACCCCGCTGAAACCCCTTCCCCAGAGCCTCACAGCCCATTGGTCATCTTGGAGAGAGGCAGGCTCTCCTTCAGCCAGTTTGAAAAACAGATGTGTGCACGCCGGGACTACATCCGATGTGCCCGGAAGGAGTCGGAACCTGAGAAGAAGGTAAATGGGTTTGAATCTTCATCTTCATCACCACCACCACCATCATCTACAATCAACATCATCGCCGTCATCATCATCACCATTATTGTCAGCAATCCCCCATCATAAGCTCTGCCTTATGCTGGCCTCTCCACCCTCAGCTGGAGTTTGTGAGGAAGCGCTACCACAAGGACATCATGAGCAGCCCGGTGCTGATGCTCAACTTCTGCCCGGACCTGCTGGGAGACCCCCTGGACCTCCACAAGGCCACCCGGGAGCTGGTGTTCCTCATCGACCGCAGCGGCAGCATGAGCGGCGCCAACATCCGCCGGGTGAAGGTGAGCTGCAGGGGGGGGGGGGGGGGGGGGGGGGGGGGGGGCAGAGCAGTGGGGAGAACCCGTCTGGGTCAGCTTGGGGTTGGACCGCCGTCTCCCAATGGAGCTTGGGGAAGGGTTGGCTTGAGACTAAAGGGAAGGATATAAAGATGCCTCACTCCAACCTGCTTCAAAATGACATGCATCTGAAGTCCCATTACGTCACTTGTGATAGAATCATCTGCTATAACACAATAAGCTCGTAACATGTAGTCATTTGAACAGCAACTTTTCACACATCTTCTCCTCCCATTTATAGTTGTTTTGAACGTATGTGTGGTCCTATGAAGCAATTTAACTCAGATAAAAGTTGTGTCAACTACCCCTTGATTTGAACCTTGGTCCCTTATGATGAGTGAGCAAGGGGTTGAACATGTGTATAAGTTTTTGTGAGCCGTTTGACCTGAGCCCTGTTTGTTGTGATGCTGACAGGAGGGCATGGTGGTCGCCCTGAAGAGCCTACCCCCGGGTACCATGCTCAACATCGTGGGCTTCGGGACCACCATCAAGGCCCTGTTCACCTCCAGCAAGCTCTGCAACGACGTGAGTAGCATGAGTTTTACTACCTAGCAGTACCATTACTACCTCCAACAGACAAGGATCATTCTTTTTTTGACGTAGGGTAACATTCATTTCCGCAAAATGTAAATCTAGCTTAACTTGCTTTAAAAATCATTGCAGAAGATCTTATAGCGTTAATAAATCAACCATGGTTGATACAAAATTACAAATACATACTTTACAAGGTTGACAGGGGCTCTCACAAATCGGGCTCAACTCCCAGATCTTATGTACCCTCCTTGTGGCGAGGCCTGTGTGGTGAAACGTGAGAGGAGCATGCTGGGAGCTTGTGTCCCGCGGCCTCCTCCCACTCAGTAGTCAGGCAGCAGGCCGGCTCCTTGGGTTGCCGTAGCAGCCAGGGGTATCAGGTTCTAGCCGGTCCAGGGGTCTGCGAGGACAGTCATTACACATACAGCGGACCATATGGTGACCTTTCATGCATTTTAACCGTGGCAGAAGACACCCCCCACCCCCCCCTCCATGTTTGCCCATGGTGTGATTTGAGGCAGCTTCAAGGCAGGTGTTACTTACCCTGTGGGTGTTTACTCTGTCTATATTAGACCGAGGTAGCTTCAGCTCATCCTCTCTAAAGTCACACACACACACACACACACACACACTCGCCAACACACACACACTCACCAACGCACACACAAGCACACACACACACACACACACACACACACACACACACACACACACACACACACACACACACACACACACACACACACACACACACACACACACACACACACACACACCCACTCTGCGTTTTCTAATTGGCACATGTGAGGTCAAACAGGGGTGGGTGCATCGCAGCAACACAGACATGTGTTGAGTTTGTTTGTGCAGGAAGCGGCAGAGCTTTGGGGCAGGTGTTGTTGGCTGAGGCCCACCTCACTGCCGGAGGTATCTGCACTAACCTAACCTAATCAGGTTTTATCTTTATGTCTTTCTCTCTCTCTCTCTCTCTCTCTCTCTCTCTCTCTCACTCTCGATCCTTCTCTGTACCTCACTATGGCTCGCTCCTCTGTCTCTCTCCCTCTCTCCCCCCTACCTCTCCCTCCCTCACTCTCCCTCACTCTCCGTCTCTCCTTTTCCCCCTCCCTCTGTCTCGCTCTCCCCCCTACCTCTCCCTCCCTTGCGCTCCCAAAACTCTTCCCCTCGCTCCCCCCCCCCCCCCCCCGCCCCCTCTAGGTGACTCTGGTGCAGGCGTGTGAGTACGTCCAGAGGATGCGGGCCGACATGCGGGGCACCAACCTGCAGGGGGCGCTGTCCTGGGTGTTCCAGCAGCCCGTGCAGCGGACCTGCCCCCGGCAGGTGTTCGTGGTGACGGACGGGGCGGTCAGCGGCGTGGGCAAGGTGCTGGAGATGGTGCGCAGGAACACATGCACGGCCAGGTACAGTGACGGACCTGGTGGAGGAACCCGCTTTCATCACGGAGAGGGGGGACATTTAGTGATCGCACTCGACAAGTTCACTACAGTACCACACTGGGTAATGGTAGTAGTTTACGAGAGTAGCTTAGAGTTTATAATTTACAGGAAAAGTATATAGTAGTAGAAGAAGGGTTAAAGGGTTAAAGTATAAAATATACAGGTAGGAAGACGCTAAATATACAGTAGCCTATAATGTATATTATATAGATTATAGCATATATAGAGTTTATAATATAGTGTATGGCATTATGCAGTATATGAAATATATCTATTACTATATAGTTTATATTTTATATAATTTATAGTATCAAATATAGAATACACAGTCCTAATATACAGTGTGACTAGCATATAATGGATGAATTGAAAAAGTAATTGAAAACGAAATAAACAAACAAAAACAACCTCATATATCCCTTTATACGAGTAACAGATATGACCGGGTCAGAAATATTAATGTTCCACTTTAAGGAGTCAGAACCGTGCAAAAAAGAGAAAGGGAAAAGTTGCCAGGAAGGGGAGCCGGAGGTCCAGAGCCCCGCCCACTAATCCTGCTGAGTGCTATCCTCTGCAGTGTGTCCCCCCCCACACCTCAACCACCGCCACTCCCCACCCAGTCCTCCGCTCCCTAGACTCCAGTCCCTCCACCTAGGCTGCCCCTCCCTCATCAGTATTCTCCGCTGTAGCGCTGGACTTTAGCTGTCAGGACGAGGCACTATGTGGGCATGGTTACACTGAAAACAGTCCACTCAAGGTTAGGGCTGATTAACGCTGCTGTCAAACCTCTATCTACTCACTCTCATAAATTAGACCGGCACACTAGGTTTATACAGCTTTAAGATGCTCAATAACATATAATTAACATAACATTTAGCCTATGATTTTATAAATAATAAAATACTAAAACAGATGATACACTAAACAAAGATACGTTATGTGTATGTGTGGATATACAGCATATTGCTATACACACAAAGTTAGGGCAAGTTCAGGAGTTTCACAACAGTATTATCTTTATGTTGATTGATTTACTGCCATCCAGACGGGTCCCTTGTGGTTCCAGAGCCATTAATGCTGTAGCTTCCCGCTCCGTTTGTCCTCTATCCTTCACAGACTTCTAATTAGCCAAATGGCTTGTAATCTCTCTCTCTCTCTCTCTCTCTCTCTCTCTCTCTCTCTCTCTCTCTCTCTCTCTCTCTCTCTCTCTCTCTCTCTCTCTCTCTCTCTCTCTCTCTCTCTCTCTCTCTCTCTCTCTGCGACACAAATAACGGTTCTGTCCGTCTTGACGGCCACTAAATATACCCTCAGCGACCAAGGCAGCAGTCCTTTCCATGTGTTCAATATGCCTCAACGCGCTTATACCAGTGAACATGATCAGGTTGATGCTTAGTCATGTAATAAGAGGGAGACAATTGTATAACTTACACATAATGAATAGAAGTAGAGGAAAGATTTGTCTTGAATTACCTCATTTATTCAGCTATTCATAAATGAATGAATGAATTATATCCTTCATGGATTAACCCCAAGCATCACCTGTGCAGGTGTTTTGGTATAGGCCTGGGCCCGCGCGCTTGCAGAAGGCTGCTGCAGGGCATGGCCAAGCTGACTGGGGGAAGCACAGAGTTCCTGGATGAGGAGGAGAGACTTCAGCCAAAGGTTGGAGAAGTGACAGCACTGCCACATAGTGGAGAACGTGTGAATTCAAATGGAAAGAGATTGGTTTATAATAATACGTTTGTTATTTTTACATGTTGATGTCATTATTCACACCTCTATTTTTTCATTTGAATAGTAATGGTTATGGTATGTCCAACGTTCTCAGTTAATAAAGTCACTGAAGAAGGCCTTTGAGCCGGTGCTGACCGACCTGCGGATCGACTGGTACCTCCCTGAGAACATGGAGGCTCTTCTCTCCCCCAATGAGATCCCTCCCCTCTACCCTGGGAACCGGCTGATTGGCTACTGTACTCTCTACGATATGTCGGATTACAAAGGCAAAAAGATGGAGGTAGGGGCTTTCTAAAAAAATAAAAAAGATGTGTTCACATGTATCATGTGATAACTCAAATGATGCCCTGCCAGACAGACAGACGCCACTCTCATGCCTATCCCTGTCCTACCATAGGCTAACGGACGGGACGACAAGCGGGCCAGTCGCGGCTCCACCGGCTCTGTGTTCGGGCCGTCCAATGACGAGCTGTCCCCGCCCTCCACCTCGGAGCTCCTCCCCGGGATGGCGTCCACGGACGTGACGGAGCTGGAGGACGCGCTGAAGGAGATCTCCAGGGAGATCTCCTGCGAGTTCTCCTGCGCCCGAGAGGCCGACCCGAGCAGCAGTTCAGGTCAGAACCTCCAGGGGGCGCCTGGGGTGGACACACGCTTCACAACAGGTAGACTAGAACAGGATGTTAGGTAGACAAATCAACTCTTCTGAGACACACACAGCCTCTACCCTCTACCAAGCCTCAATGTGTTGTTTTTTGTAAGCTCCTATGCATGAATGATCATTGTTCCCTGCCGTGAGAGGACAAAGGTATTCATCAACTCACAGTTTAGAGTTACGATTTAACCACAATTACTCACTAAGCAGACACTTTTGTCCAAAGAGACCGTGAGATTAGCTTGTTTTCTGTTCTGCATCCACCTTTCCTGCCTCCAAGCACACATACGGGGCTGATCCTTGACTCTTAGCTTTGGGCCCGGTCCAGGTGTGGAGCAGGACGGGACCAGTGGCGTGAGGCAGAGGATCCAGGAGCGCTCCTACATCCAGGAGCAGTACGTCCTGACGCGCTGCTCGCTCAGCAGCGAGCGGGGCGTCCCGACGCGGCCCCCCAGCCACACCGACGCCTCCTCCGTGTCCGTGGCGGCCGGGGGGCCCTGCTTCCCCCTGGACTCCCGCCCGGGGCCCCTGATGGAAGCGGGGTCCCTGCCCCAGGGCCTGGAGAAGATGCCTGCGCCGGAGCAGAAGACCTCGCTGTCCCGCTGGTCCGAGTCGCCGTGGCAACAGGACCTCTCCTCTGAAAGCACTAACAGTAGCAAGAGGGTAAGACTAATTACATTAAACCCGGCTGATTCTAGGTTCCAGGAAGTTAATTAGGCTTATAATGGCTTGTACCCTATCAAGCACCGTCGCCATATGTGTTTTCTCTTACTTGTTGCTGTTCGGAGCGGTTCATCTGGGTACCGCTAATAACAAACTAATGAGGTTAACAGAAATCACCCTACTTTTACTTCCAAAAGCTGGAGTGGCTCTGTTATTTTTTTAGCATCTCTGTTTTTGGTCATTTGTTTAGTAAAAACCTCTTTTGTCCCCCCCCCAATCCCCGAGACCCCGAGCGGGCGGCTGTCTGGGGTGGAGGACGCCCGCAAGAGACAGCGGGCTCTGGTGCGCTCCACCATGGCGGCCCGGAGCTTCTCCTCCCCCCAGGGCGACCTGGACATGCACCGCCTGCGCAGGGCGCTGGAGAGGGTGTCCTTCGACCAGACCCTGGGCGGCCGGCTGGAGGAGAGCGACGGAGAGACCTACTCCACCCCTAGAGGGGTCCTCGCCCGCAGAAGCCTCACTGACTCCAGTGAGCCGCCCCCCATGAAGGACTCCTCTACCTCAGCCCTCTGCTCTGCTTTTGTGTTTTTCTCCTGAAATGTATTCATTAATTGAAGTGTCTAGTTTCCTCCATCATTGTTTCTATTTCTCCAATTACAGTAATCTGTCTCTATCTATCTCTTTATCAAGCTATCTCTGTATCCAGCTATCTATTTATATATATTCATAAATTTGTCTATCTAGCTTTTCTTTATCGATCTATATTTATCTATATGTCTGTCCATCAATCAATCCATCCATCCATCCATCATTCCATCCATCCATCATTCCATCCATCCATCCATCCATCCATCCATCCATCCATCCATCCATCCATCCATCCATCCATCCATCCATCCATCCGTCCGTCCGTCCATCCATCCATCCATCCATCCATCCATCCATCCATCCATCCATCCGTCCGTCCATCCGTCCATCCATCCGTCCATCCATCCGTCCGTCCATCCGTCCGTCTAACCGTATCTATCTGTTCGTCCATCCCTCCCTCTCTCCCTCTCTCCATCAGACGGGCTTCTGTTCCCCGCCTCCCCTCTGGACTGGGACCACTTCACAGACCCAGACTACCTGTTCAGCGGCGCCGAGCCCCAGGAGACCCCCCCCCCTAGGCAGTGCCGCTCCGTCATCCACGGCCTGCTGGGGGGCCAGCCCATGTCCTGGGAGGTCACGGTGGACCTCGGCCCCCTGTGGGCCCCTGAGGAGCAGGGCAGCCCCGACAGCGGAGAGGAGGAGGGCGGCAGGGAGGGGCGATACGAGGACCCCTGGGAGGAGATGCTCCACCAGCTGACCGCCCGCTCCGTCATCAGAGACTTTGAGAAGATGGCGGAGAAGGAGAGCGACATTGAGCATGGTGGGTGGTTTTAGGGTTATTTATTTCTTGATTGCCTCACACACAAACCTATGACAATATACTTAATCCAAACCGTTAACATTTAGTCCTTTCCGCACACAATTTTATCCAAAGCCACTTACAAATGAGCTGGAGAACAATATATATAATATATGTATATAACAACAATTTGACATAGTGCAGAGAGGACTAGGAATCAGAAATGCAACGAAAGTTTATTTTAGGTTAAGGACACAAAGTCTGTTGTAAAATTGTTTACGACACACTTACTGTACTTCCTATGCCGGCATGAATGTTTGTGCTTGTCTCAGGCCCGGCCAAGCGCTACAGAGTGAAAGCCATCCAGACCAGCAGGCGCTGCAACATCATCTGCATGTACACCACCTTCGCTGCCACCGACCGCAGCACGGCCACAGGCCTGGCCGGCAGCCTGGAGGTCAGAGCAGGTGAGACCCCAGCACGCCTCGCAACAAACGCATTCATCATCATCATTCATATCATTGCTATATCATTCATTATTCATCATTCAAATGATCATTCATAGCTTGTTGTCTAAAATGTGATGTGATCTAGTACGTATAAAGTTGAGGTCTGAACAACATTGTGGATGAGGCTCTATTGTGGTCACTGTGCGTGTGCGTGTGCAGACGAGCGTCTGGGGACGAGCCAGGGCTCCCAGTCAGGCAGTCGCAGGCAGAGGGCCTACTCTGTGGGGCTGGGCCGCCGGCGCTCCAGCAGGGACAGCGGAGACATAGAAGAGCCCTGGAACTCCACCGGTATACTGGATCACAGCCCTATAGTGAACCACCACTCAGCCCTATAGTGAACCACCACTCAGCCCTATAGTGAACCACCACTCAGCCCTATAGTGAACCACCACTCAGCCCTATAGTGAACCACCACTCAGCCCTATAGTGAACCACCACTCAGCCCTATAGTGAACCACCACTCAGCCCTATAGTGAACCACCACTCAGCCCTATAGTGAACCACCACACAGCCCTATAGTGAACCACCACTCAGTCCTATAGTGAACCACCACTCAGCCCTATAGTGAACTACCACTCAGCCCTATAGTGAACTACCACTCAGCCCTATAGTGAACCACCACTCAGCCCTATAGTGAACTACCACTCAGCCCTATAGTGAACCACCACTCAGCCCTATAGTGAACTACCACTCACTCCTATAGTGAACCTCCACTCAGCCCTATACTGAACTACCACTCAGTCCTATAGTGAACTACCACTCAGCCCTATAGTGAACTACCACTCAGCCCTATAGTGAACTACCACTCAGCCCTATAGTGAACCACCACTCAGTCCTATAGTGAACCACCACTCAGCCCTATAGTGAACTACCACTCAGTCCTATAGTGAACCACCACTCAGTCCTATAGTGAACCACCAGTCAGCCCTATAGTAAACCACCACTCAGTCCTATAGTGAACTACCACTCAGCCCTATAGTGAACCACCACTCAGCCCTATAGTGAACTACCACTCAGGCCTATAGTGAACCACCACTCAGGCCTCTCAGAGGACGCTCGTCTAGAGGGGCGCAGGGGAACTCAGGTTAAAATGATCAAGGAGTAGGTAGGGGCAAGGGGTACGGGAGGACGGTGGACATCGGGGTTTGAACCCGGTACATTTGGCTGCAAGTCACCACCCTAAACTATCGTGACCCTAATCCCATGACTTGTGTGTATTTTTTTTTTGTGATTTCAATGTACTGAGATTATTCTTAAATAAAGGTAAATAAAGGTTGTGATTTAAATTGAAAAAATTCTGTGAAAATAATTCCCTTTGTCTCTTCCTCTCAGATAAGGATGAGACCCCAGCATCACCATGTAGCCTTACATCCTGGGATTCAAGTAAGACCTGTAACCAGCCCTTAAGTCCTTCTTTCCCATTAATAAAGCTCTTTTCTAACTACGTCCTGTGCCTAGTAAGCGAGAAGGTTGAAATGTAAACTGTGGATTTACCGTTGGTAACTCTTCAGACGCTGGCGGCGGTGGGTACCCCTCCAGCCCCCCTGCCGTGGCACCCCACGCCTCAGGCTCGCGCTCCCAGCGTTCAGTCGAGAGCAAATCCATGGAGAGCTTCTTCGGCACCAGGTGGGGCCTTCACCTGACACGGGCCCTCAAACAACTATCAAGCATGTTTTCAAATCATTCGCAAACCTGGTGTGTGTGTGCATGTGTGTGTGTGTGTGTGTTTGTTGTGTGTGCAGGTTCCCCCTGGGCAAACTGAGGTCCTCTGTGTCGTCCGGAAAGCACATCCCTCTCAAGACCCACTGTCTGTCGGCCGAGACGGAGAAGCAAGCCGAGACGGAGGCTCCAGACTACCTGCCGCTGGTGATGAGGCCGACAGACGGGAATCATTCATGACATGAAACCGCACGAGATGTCCCAGAAATACACAACACCAGCTTGAACGTAGATGCTGTGATTATGAACGCCTCGCCGCTGTGTCCTCAGGTGCGCCTGCAGCTGGCGTCGGGGGCCTTCCTCCTGACGGAGACCTACTCCGACTGCCTCCAGATCCCCCTGGACCGCCTGAAGAGGGCGTCCCCCTACAGCCTCCACCGCCGGAGCCTCAGCCCCCCCTTCCGCTGCACCTGTCCCAGCGCCGGCAAGCCCCCCTCCCAGCCCCACATCTGCACCACCTCCTCCCTGCCCCGCCCCCCGGCGCCCCCCTTCCACCACACCCCCGACCACGCGCCGCTCGGCCTGGAGCCCCGGGCGCGGCTGAGGCGTCAGTCCGAGCGCGAGCCCCCGGCGACCGCTACGCCCGACCTCCCCAGCTCCGAGGAGGGCTCCCTGGAGCTGCAGGTCTCCCAGGGCCAGCCGGACAGCGGGCGCGGCTCCGAGACGGACGCCTGCGAGGGCTCTCCGGCGGACCCGTCTTCGGCGGCGGCGGAGGGCCGGGGGGCCGAGCAGGAGGACGTGGTGGGCTGCAGCTGGGCCACGGCCGTGGCTCTGGCCTGGCTGGAGCACCGCTGCGCCGGCTACTTCATGGAGTGGGAGATGGTGGCGGCCAAGGCCGACTTCTGGCTGCGCGGCCAGCGGCTGCCCGAGGAGGTGGACCTGGCCGGGCTGAAGGGGGCGGCCAGGCAGCTGTTCCTGCTGCTGCGCCACTGGGACGAGAACATCCAGCTCAACATGCTGTGTTACAACCCCAACAACATGTGAGGGCGGCGGGGGCAACGGGGGGGATGCCAAATATAGCAGTAGTGATTGAAATGGTTAGGGCCCTGGTGATAGGCAGTGCCAGTGCATCCACGAGTACGCCACTGTAGGAATTCAATGTAAGGGCCAAGCTGATGGAGTGTCCCCTGGCCAAGATTTCACATGATATGCCTTGCGATAGATTCTGTTCAGACTGCTCTCTGACATGACTACTTGACATTTCACGTTGACCAAGTTGCCTTTTATAAATTGGATGTCATTTGCGCATTCATATGACATACATGCCTTTCATATGAATGTTATATGGATATGCTCCTAATATATACTTTGATGCCCAAGGGGAGAGTGGGTGTACTAATTAAAACGTTTAAAGCCTACTACTGAGTACCATAATCAGGTAACAATAAAGAGTGGATTTGTATATGTATTTGACTCATGATTAATCAATAATTTGAATTTATTGTTTTACAAAATAAAATCACTTTGAAAACAGTGAATTTGCACCAAAAACAAACAAACATGGTAACCGGTCATTAGTTAGTTGAATAAAAAAAGAAGCGTGTTGTTCACATTCAAATGATTATTCTGTGAAGAGCCACATTGAAATAAGAAGGTAAGTTAAATACAATAAATGCTGAAGTGCCGTGATTGTCCCTAGCATAGTTGTGCAGGAATCTGCCTGACTATTGCATTCTATTTTTGGCAGTCACTCATGCCTGTGGATCTACAAAACGCATTCCTCACACAGCTGAACGTAAAGCTTAGACTTTCACTTGTTGCAACACAACAGAACATATTCTTTCAGTAAACTGCGCCAATATTGATGCACTTGTGAATTATGACCATTTTTCTAAAGTATGGTTTGGTAACAATTACGCAACAAAATAAATACAGAGAAGGAGGAGGGGCGGTGGTAAATGTCCACTCACAGATGTCCTTCACATTCTCCATCAAGCTATATTACAGCACAGCAAACCTTCACAGCTTCTCCTTCAACGCTGAAACCCTCTCATTTGACTACAATCTAGTTTAAAACAGAACCTGAGAGACCCCCTTCAGTTCCCCTGCTGAACCACAGCGCAGGAGTTACACACACAAACACACACACCTGGCCTGCCACGGGTGTGATCACCCCCCCCCCCGTCCCCAGGTCAGTGAGCTCTCTCCTGGCGGTGACCCCCCCGGTGAGTAGCTGACACGGCCAGAACCGTACGCTCCTCCATTTTAAGACAGTCCACTCGGGGGGGGGGGGAGGGGACCCTCTGGACCGGCTGTGGCAAAGCGGGTGTGGGAGATGGGAGAGGGTCGGGGGGGGGGGAAACCACTCAGTCAGCGGTCAGGCCCCGACCTTAACCACGCTCCAGCGTTGGCCGAGTCTAGCTGGGACGGAGCCTAGAGCTGCTTGTCCTTTTGGGGCGCTCCTTGGTCTTGGGTCGGGGTAGGGGCCGGGCTGGGGGCCGGCTCCGGGGCCAGCCACAGGGACAGCAGCATGACGAGGTGGCACGCGTGGAGGGCCGCCGAGCTGTACTCCGTGGAGGGGTAGGTGTTCCACGAGAGCTCGATGAGACCCAGGATCAGCAGCCTGTGTGCCCACGACACACGAGGGTCGAGGACGGGGAGACACGAGGCTCACGTTAGGAGTGAGAACTGGATAGGATGAAGGAAAGCTATGGGGTTCTACTAGCTTCTTTATATGTTGCCAATTCCAGATACAATTCCTCACTATTAAAAAATCGTTAAAAGAAAATTGCCCCTGCAAAATGTAATATTTGTAAATCTACCCTGTCAGGGTGAGGCGTAGTGAGATCAAGTGGTAGTGTCATCATGTACAATGTATCCAACATAAATAAAACATAAATCATCATACAAGATCAAACCACCAGCCTACCAGTTTCGACCGTCCACTAGATAGAGGGCTTATCTAATTGACTTGATGGCTAAAATAGGGGTCCTTTAAAAGGTGCAATGTGTAGAATTGAGTGGCACCAAGCGGTACGGATTTGGCAGAAATGGAATATAACACGAATGTTGTAATTGTACTGTTAGTTGCACTACACAACCTCACCACTGGATGCCACTAAATCCTCCACACAGCACCTTTAACCAACGGAGGGTCTCCACTGACCTGAGCAGGGGGGCAAGCTTCTCGACCCCTCCGCTCCACAGCAGGAAGGGCAGAGTGTGGAAGTACCACACGTAGAACTGGTAGTGCAGTGAGCGGCTGAAGCACATCCCGATGAAGTTAGAGGCAAACAGTATCAGCACCAGCTGTGATTCGTCATTAAGGGATGATATGATTTGCCCTGCGTAAAAAAGTGGCGCTGAATCGGCTTATAATTAAATAAACAGATGGCAGATCCTTATCCTTGAAATTTGCATTTTCACAATAATTCTAACGGTCATATCTTTTACTTTGGAAACAGTGGTAAATGTGATTACTCAATCATATTATTATTATTTTGTGTATTTATAGTTAAATTGACCATCCATCCACAAAACGAGTGAGAGAGTAAAGGATATGATCCTCTGTGGGTTTCTGAGCAGGGTTCTTCCTCTTAGACGGCTCCTTCAGCAGGTCAAGAATACTTTGCCCGGGCCTACAAAAGGATTAAAAACAAATGTCACTCTGATTTTGCACACAATGAACACACCTTAGGGGTATAAACGCAAAACAAATAGCACATTTAAGGGTTATGATATTGCAATCTTTAAAAAAAGCTCAATAAAAGAAATGAATAACGACGCTTAATTAGACATCTATATGCAAACACACGCATATTTGAAATGCACATGCATATCAAATAATGAGTCGTTGCAGGAGCATTCTGCTCTGGCCCCCCGCCTCACCTCTTCCAGCGACGCAGGGCGAACAGCAGCAGGGTGAGCAGGTGAGCGGACAGCAGCAGCAGGTGGAAGGAGCGGCTCAGGAACAGCCACTCGGGCAGGAAGCGCCAGTTCACCGTCCACTTGAACATGAACTGGCGGCCCAGGTCGAAGGCCCCGTTCATGTAGCCCAGGGGGTTCTCCATCAGGAAGGGCAGGCCCAGCAGCAGCTGTGGTGGGAAAGCAGACGGATGGCCCGGTAAGTTAGTTTGTTTGAGGGCAAAACAGCAGATTGTCACTGGAAACACCAGACAAAATGTCTTGACACTCAACATTATAAGTACAGATTAATTACCGTAATAAGACATAGGCCTTTGAATATTAAAAGAAAACAAAATCAACACTGGTAGTGTACTTGAGAGAGGAAACCCCTAGTCTACCTCATTTTGTAATGGAATCAGACAGGACTCAGGACATGCATGTGGGCGTGTTGGCCGGGCTGACACCCACCTGTATGGCTGCACAGAGAGTCAGCTTAGGGATGGTCTTGATTAACCCAAACTCAGACAGGAGCAGGAAGAGAAGGCCGGGGGCAAACAGAAGCACGTTCATCTTCACAGACACTGCTAAACTGTCAGAAAGAGGCGGAGAGAGAAGCACATTATTCATGATCGATTTTAAGGATGGAAACAAATCCATTATTATTTCAAAAACAATCTGAAAGTAAGGTTACATAAGGCAGTAAGCAGGCAAGTCTAATGGTTAGGTTGTTTGACTCTGTGCTAAAAATAACTGGGTTCTCTTTTAATATTGGCTATTGCAGTAACACTATTGATAAACTAACACAAACAATGTGGTACATGCCTGTAAACACCACAGCCCAGAGTCCAGTGTCCATCCAGGAAGAGGTTGATGGCTCCAAACAGGAGCAACATGGCCACCGGGTCATTGAAGAGACGCAGCACGAAGATGGAGTGGATGCGGTACGAGGCGCAGCACACAAAGAAGAACACATACGGAGGAACCTGGAACCACGCAAAAGGAGAGGACTTAAAACAAACACCCTAGCTTTAACCTGTACCACCCTGAAGAACAACGGTCCAACACTGAGATAAACACAATGCACTCACTGTTGAACTTAAGTCTATTTCTGATTACAGGAATGCAAGTTCAACTTACCTGAATATAAACATGCAAATGTTTGCAAATATATAAGCTTTGAATACTCGGTTGGCTCATCTCAAAGTATTCATGCATTCCGGATCTGTATGTCCAGTTATGTGGAATAAACTAATTGCAATCGTGAGACTCAATCAAAAAACTATCTATCAGACAAAATAAAAATCTGCTGATTGAAGCTTAATGTGTTTCACCTATGGATAGACACTATTGTAACTATTAACATTTGAATGGTCGAGTTTTTCAAATTAGTCCATACTATTTAACCTTTTCCATGAACATGTCTGGGCTGACCTTTTTAGTGCGATTATATATCCTGAACACGAGCAGCAGGGTGATGAGGTAGAAAGCAGCAAAGAGGTACTGAGCCAGACGGATGTTCACCCCATGGCTGGTGACGTAGTACAGTGCTGTGAAGATGTAGACAAACCCTGCAGGATACCTACAACACAAACAGACTGTTAAATTAAATGCATGGTAATTCGGAAGCCATGATCATTCCTCATTTTACACCCAAAAATATGGAACATCGATTGATAGAACATGAGTATAGTTTAATCCATTCTTTTTTGAGGACTCACTCATAGCAATAATTTCAGACGGATCAGAATCAGTACTTAATGATCTTCTTGTTCTTGAAAACTACTTTTGGGCTGATTTCAAGCTGAATAAAAAATGACCAACAAACCTTGAGTTAAATGTAGGTAAGGTTCGAAGAAGAGATCAATTTTGAAACGTATACTTTTGATTTACTTACACCAAGGGGCCGGTGTCTCCCTTTAGCTCCTTGTAGTCGTAGGTACCATTAATGACTCCCTCCACCTCATCCATGTACGCCTTCCAGTCTATCTCCGTGTCTGAATAATAAGCAGATATTTAAATACATGGCTAATGATCACAAATCCTTCTAACATTTGTAAAATTGAATTGTTTGAATCTGTTCATTAAGTGTTAAAAATGCACAGATTAGTAAACACCACACGCGAATAGTTTAATTCATGTTGTAGACAGCAGGTGATGGCCGTGGTCAGGGGGGTAAATATACTTTGACAGGTGGCAGGGGCTTGCCTGCTAATGCTAGCTGAGCTAATAGCTACGTTTAAAATGCATGCAAAACGCTTAGCATGCTAGCAAACTAGCAATGGCTTTACTTACACGCTACTTTCTGTATGACCCATACATTGATCCCAATTTCCAACAACCAGAGAAGTGACACCACCATAAGAGTGTATTCTGGCTTGAACAAAATTAAATGCTTTTCCTGCCATAATGTTCGAAGTTTTGCCCACACATGAGAGTGTTGGCCAGGGGCTTTTCTCCTAACAACTCCTGCCATTTCGGCGTACAGAAGTGGAGCGACCGGAAAACACACGTCAGACGGCTTCGCACCCAGGTCATGTGACCAAGGCAAATCCTTCCGGCGTCATTACCCACGTCACGTGACCCGAAGTTGTACAGGTTCTTCCGCAATGACAGCCTGACACTTTCCTTTTAAAGGTAAACAATGAGGATTCTGTATGCATTTAAGTCGCTCACAAAACATTTATTGAAATGAACAAGAGCGTAGCTAAATATATGTTCTAAGTATGTTTTTAATGCGTGAATATGAATAATCCAAAAGATAAGCAACTGCTATGAGCGCGTCTTTCATGCCCTTTAAATATTGGAGCTATCCGTAACGATAAGGTCATTATACACAGCTACTTAGTTGTACTGAACTGATATGCATTCTCAAACAAGCTTATTTGCACCTATTAATAGAGAGATACGTAGTCGTTTCTGGAATTGATTGTCTGACACATGCAGATAATTCATATTTTAAGCAGTTACATTTTCTTTCATAGGTGGAAGAAGGTGCAAATGGAATGGAGGAATTTCCTGTAAGTGCTGTTGAGGCGTTGTGCCTTGGCACCAGCCTCACAATCTCTGGGATCCTGTACTACGTGTACAGAAAGAAGAAGAAGACAGTAGATAAGCTAAAAGTACGTTCAGGATTGAAATGTCACCATATGGTTTCACATGTGATCGTCTGCTCTAATGGATCTTATCCATGCAGTATTTTGAATCATATCTGGAGGGTCTGAAGTTGAATGTTTTGTAAATGCCTGCATGTGCAAGCCTATGCCTTGATTCAGCTTGAGTTGAAATGTGTCAACATTAGTAAATATTTGGGTCAAGTACTGTTTCTTTCTGGATTTCTTTAACAGGATGCTCCACAGCTGACCTTGGATGGAAAGCTAGCAGACCTTCTAAACGTTACCCCTGGAAAGTGTCTACAGTATGTTGTCATTGAAGGTAATCCAACTCTTTTGTCATTGGTACCCTCGTGAGAGCATCATGGCCATGAAGTGCACATTTCAGTAAGGGAGAAACTGGGAAAATGAACTCGCAAAAGAGGACGGACAAAGGTTAATTAGCATCCGATCAGATGCGTAGATGTGCAAGGTAGCTTAAACTACAAATATGGCAGGTACATTATATTGGACACATGTAGGACATACACAGACAGTTTGGGTCCTGTCGACCGCTCCCTACACCCAGCTCACGCCTGTCTGTGTACCGCGTAGGGACGGTTCAGCCCGTGTCTGAGCCGCTCAGGAGCCAGTTCCAGGAGGGGGCCGTCGGCGTGGTCCAGAAGCTGATGCTGAGGGAACACAAGCTGGTGTGGAACGGCTTGGCTCGGGCATGGTGAGGACGGGGGTCGTTAAGACGAACACACGGCTGTTCCATTGTGCTTAAACCGCGATATGGTCGAAGGATCAAACCAACATTTGATATTAGAAATGGAAGGGATTATTTTAGGGCCAAAGTTCAACTTCCCCTTTCAATTGGGGGAAACCCCAATTGTTAACCTAACAGAACATCCAGCTGGAATTTGTGCGTGTGTGCGTGTGTGTGTGTGTGTGTGTCTCCGTGCAGGACGGACAGCGAGCGCGTGCTGCACCAGCGGGTGCACGCCGTGCCCTTCCACCTGGCGGGGTCGGAGGAGGCGGTGGTCCGGGTGCTGTCCCCCCTGGAGGCGTCGGCCCTCAACATGGAGGTGATCCACGAGAAGTTCCACCAGGCCACGTACGGCTTCAGCGACATCATCGGACAGTACCTGAGCGGGGAGAAGCCCAAAGGCCAGCTGGAGACAGAAGAGATGCTCAGGGTGGGTTTGACGGTTGGGTTCACCGTGGTGGGTGCTGTATATAAAGGCATTCAGCTTTTACCCCTTTTTCCACTTACAGGGTACTTGTTTTCTTGTGGTTTTGACACTCATGAATGAGCAGGTAGGGGTCATGGCTTAGGCTCATGTATTATATGTACTAACTGCAGACACTGGGGTATGAACCAAGAACCCGTTGAGTGCGGAGGGAGCCAAGCTTACCCCTGTTTGCGCTAGACATGTTCAAGACACAGATCTCCGGAATTGCTAATGAATGAAGATATAATTTTGCTTAAAGAGCCAGTGAACCCATTTCTGCTGGACTATGAACACTACGAGATGTTAAAAAATGTGTTTTGGGCTGATAGTTGCAATGGTTACGGTCCATGGCATATTTATGATCCTTTTTTAGTAAAGTTATTGTGTATGAGAATTACAATGAGGGATGTTGTTTATGAAATGCGACACACACCTTAGCATTACACTATATGTGTCCGGGAATTCTAACCCACACCGGGCGGAGGCTTCACCATCCAAGCAGACTGCGCCGCGATCGTGAGGCACCCAGACACATGCCGTCCGGAAAAAGGCATAGATTACAATGTTAACATCATATGAGATTAATTTGCACGTTTAAAAGAAAACGTTGTGTTCACTGGTTGTTTAACTTGAAGACGATTATGTTAATTGCCAACGAGGTGACTCTGGAGCGGTCTCTAACGCAGTGTGTCTTCCTGCAGGTGGGTACTACTCTGACGGGCGTGGGGGAGCTGATCCTGGACACGGACCGGGCGCTAAAGCTCCGCCCTCCCACGGACGGCTCCGAGTACTTCCTGACCACTGCGGACTTTGAGACCCTGCGCATCGACCAGGAGAACCAGGCGGCGGCGTGGCAGGTGCTGGCCGCCGTGTTCGCCCTGGCCGGGGCGGCCGTGCTGCTGTGGGTGGCCAGGCGCTACTACCGCAGCCTGAAGCACCACTGGGAGCAGGAGCGCCTGAGGCGGGAGTTCGAGACGCTGGGGGCCGACTCCGCATCGCCGCCGGGCCCCGGGACCTCTCGGGACGAGGCGGCGGCGCCCCTGGAGAACGCCTGCGTGATATGCCTGAGCCGGCCGCGCGGCTGCGTTCTCCTGGACTGTGGTCACGTGTGCTGCTGCTACAGATGCTACCAGGCACTGCCCCAGCCCACCTGCCCCATATGCAGGCAGACCATCAGGAGGGTGGTGCCCCTGTACCAGGCCTGAAGCCCGTTCACTCAGAGACCGTGCCTTACTCAAGATTTGAACGCAGATACTGTGAAGATCATCCTAGCCCTTCAATCACATGAAAACACGTTTTTTTATTACCTTTAATTTTATTACCAAATGGGTCAAGTCCTTTCCTATGCCTTTCACAACACAATACCTACTTTTTGGGAGAAATATGTAAAATCAACTGGGTAAATGCTAATATATTCTGGTTTTGGTCTTTCAATGTTTTCTTTTCAAGTTATTTATCTCTTACATTGGAAAAGTTGTGGTTCACTAGATGGCGAATGTCTAACATACTGTGTTTTATTACAATTTACCTGTTTCAAGTCCTACAGATTAAATACCTCCAAAAACATATATTTTTATTGTATTTAAGGAAACCACATCAATAAAGGACAAGTGTGCCTTGATTATACATTTACAGACAACTGAACCATCATACAGAAATATAAAGGACACAACATAATAAGTTGCAATGAAGAGAACATTTAAGTATATTGCATAATATATTTGGAAGTATAATGGTCCTGAATTGTTCATATTGTTTTGATAGCAAACAAGCAATAATTTCAATGATTAAAATGAGTTTAATGAAAGTATCATAAAATAGTATGAATTGTAGAAAGTAGGTAAGCGAGAACTAAAAAAAATTGTGTTCCTCCGAAGTAACATGAATAATGAGTCCTTAGATATTATTACATTAGGTAACATCAGTTCTCTTTCCGCCCATTCTGGAAATGATCATCAGGCAGCAAAGGAGGTCATGTTTACATATAGATGAGAACATGAGTCTTTTTAACAAGGTTCCCTACTGCTCAAGCTGGAAATGTTTAAAGCGCGCACGCACACGCACACACATACACACAGTGAGGAAGCAAACCCGCTCATGTTCTAATGAGCAGTGGGAAGATGTCAGCCTGAAACACAGATAAAAGCCACCTCCGTACGCAGTATTGTTGTTTGGGTTCCTTTCGCAGCAGTGATGTTTCGGGGGAAGAGAACACTAATGAGTGTGTGTGGGATCAGGGGGTAGGAAGGGTGAGGAGGGGGATACAGAGAAAAGATTCTCTGAGCAGGTGAAGGAGGAAAAGGCCATACAAATCTCCCCCAACGGTCTAAAGGGCTCACTGTGACAGATACTTCACCAGCCCTCTCTACGGAGCAACAGCTGTGGCCCTTCATGGAGCAGACTATTACTGTGCCCGGCAGACTATTATCGGTGCACAGAAAAAAACACTTCTACTGCTAGACTGTTGCTACTGGCTCATTATCCTACATGGTTCCAACAATGAGACAGCACAACGTCTATTTTCTGTTGGCTCTCATTGGGGCGGAAGAGCTCCGGGGCCTAAACATCTATTATTAAATGTATTTATAGTGTTTGTTGCCGTGTCGGCATGATGCATCCCCGATGACATCATGGGCCGACATCGGATACACATTGCAAGCACTACTAGGAAATGTGTTTTGGCTTATTTCCTAGTAGGATTACTAATTAAAGAAGTTCACGTTTGGGTTTGAATAGTTGCTTGACCACTAGGTGTCTCCCTTTCCACATGCAGGTACTGAGGATGACACGAGTCGGAAAACATCAGTCTCTCAGCCATGGATGTTTGACCCGATGTCACAACTTCATCGATGACAGGCTTATCAGAATATCCAATACAACTCATTGTATCAAATTAATTGTGATACCCCTTGATCAATGATAATATTTTGAAATACAATAAGTACCTTGAAGTACTTCAAGGGTTGAGGCTAAACCGAGCTTGTGTTGGTGATGGGTGTTGTTGAACTTTAACTTTAACGTCTAGCATGACTTATCGTGACAGGACATGGGTACAATATCAAAGAAGGCTTCCCATCTACCATTAATCCCAAACCTGCCTCACACCCTAGCAGTCCTGACTCAACCTCGTCATTCATCATTCTTTAGCTCTTGCAGAGAGGCTTCTGGAAACACGCAGACGGGCAGCGGGACGCTAGGTGACATTGATGTTTCTGTGGAAGGGAGCCATAACAGCGTGCAAGCCCCCACGCTGCCAATTACCACGGCTGTCTGGTGCCCACCATCTGCCTGGCAAGCGCGTTCTCGCTGACCCACTTTCCCCGACGTCGTGTGTGACTGCCGGCTTTCTCTTCTCATCAACAGCTTGCGGTGCGGTTTCCCTGAAGAGAGAAGCAGAGGTATTAGGGAGGCCATCGTGATGGCACAGAGGTACTGCTGGTTTGTAGGATGCATAATGGATAGGACGGACGTATGGCTTTGCCCATCTGGTGGGTGGTCTCATTTGGGATTTCAGCACAATGTGTAAAATTGCACAATAAAAGTATACAAACTAGCATCTTCTGTGATATTGCTTGAATCCACCTCTGGCTTTGATTCTGTTCTCATCTCAGAACCAGCTCCAATGAACGTGTGTGTGTGGGGGGGGGGGGGGGGAGATGGAGTAAGAGAGAGACATAATTGAGGCATGGGAACAGCATGAACTTTAATGATGAGGGGAGAGAACCAGAGAAGCACTTCCATTTGGGCAAGGGCTGCAGCTGTAGTAAGTTTTTGTCGCACGCACGCACGCACGCACGCACACACACACACACACACACACACACACACACACACACACACACACACACACACACACACACACACACACACACACACACACACACACACACACACACACACACACACACACACACACACACACACCTCTAGGCAGGGGTCATATCGATCTTAGATCAGACTCCATGCTCTCAGCTTGTTATTGGTGTTTTTTTAACCAGGTTCTCGACTGTTCAAGGGGGAAGTGTGGAACAAGTGTGTGTGCGTGTGTGTGTGTGTTTGTGTGTGTGTGTGTGTGTGTGTGTGTGTGTGTGTGTGTGTGTGTGTGTGTGTGTGTTAATGTGTGTCTGTTTGTGTGTGTGTGTGTGTGTGTGTGTGTGTGGTGTGGTGTGTGTGTGTGTGTGTGTGTGTGTGTGTGTGTGTGTGTGTGTGTGTGTGTGTGCAAACATTAGTAAAAGATTGGTTATGGGATTCAGGGATAGAGACAGAGTGACTCAGCAGCTGTGATTTGCTTGTAATCGGAGGTTAGGTTTCAAGAGCATACACACACACACACACACGCACACGCACGCACGCACACACCCACACACACACACACACACACACACACACACCACACACACACACACACACACACACACACACACACACACACACACACACACACACACACTCACAAATAAGGGTTGCAGACTGCAGTTGAGAGGATGAGGTTGGGAGAATGAGTTTGATGATTAAGAACTATTGCCTCCTGGAGAGCAACTATTAGAGAGAGAGCAAGAGAGAGTGCGTGCACGCGAGAGAGTGCGGGAGAGCAAGGGCTTTATATTGGTCTCCCTAGACAACATGGCTGCCGTCTGAAAGAGTATTAGTTAGTTGGCAAAAGCAGTGAAGTACTTTTCCTGGAAAGCCTAGGATGGAAACCTCAAGGGACACCTGTTGCATCCGGGGCCAAAGGGTCTTCCATCTCTGACACTGACTGACGACATCAGGGGAAAACCCTTGACCCCTCTCTTGGAACAACCTTAGGACACCTTATCAATCAACTCGTCCCCTCTAGTGCGGCGTTGGAGGGCCCGCTGTATATATATATATATATATATATATATATATACATATCTATAAATAAGAAAAGGATGTTGTCAGGAAAGGTACACCAAAACAATCCGACTAATTCTATTCTATCTGGAGCTAAACAAAACCCTTAGCTTAGATAAAGTGTCTTAGTCATTATAATATAATGTATTGACTAAGACTCCATGTCTCCATACCATAGTCTATATATCTATCATATAATGATTATATGGTAGATATACCAATATAAGAACCAGCAAGCAAAAATTTGATTTTACAAAACTGTCGTTTTGCATCATTATCAAATTGGCTGTGTGTCTATACATCTTCAAACTAAGGCCATTCCTGTAGTTGAGCTTGAGGATTGCTGTTGTTAATTTTTGCTCCAAAAATGTTGGCGCTGCGTTCATCGGTAAACCACCCCTGGTCTTCTGGAATAGTCTTTGGAACGCAACGACAGGGAAAGAGACGGGAGGTCGGAGGTCACATAGTTATAGAGAGCCATCGCTCACGTCCTCACAGCGGGCAGAGGAGTGAGTCATCACCAGAGAAGGTAACCAAGAGATGAAGGGCTTCTCATGTAAGGACAGGGGCAGGAAACATTGGTTTAACACCAACGGCAGATCCCATTACAGGAGATTCGATTTTAAAAGAGCATAAATTAGTGGGCCGATTGAATGGAATAATAGTAATGGTATTAATAAACAATTGGAACAGGTAGGTGTTGGATGGAGGACAGAACAGAGATGTTGGGCATCAAACCAAGAACCTTTCAGCTAATAGTCACACACTCTACCTGGTGTGGTAGGGTGTTTTCCTATTCCGCATGGCTATTAGGCCATTATAGTTATATGACGTCTAGTTTTAGTTAACAGGAGTGATGACATCATTGAAGTATTTCTGTAGACATTTTCTACACAGCCCACATAACAACGATAACAATATCTTCATCACATCGAATTTAAATGTCTGAGATGTTTAATTATCTTATAGAGATGAAAGTGATTGTTCTTGTGATGTAAAAAGACATGCACAGCACAATGCATCGACCGCAGCCTTCTATGGCCATGCTTTGGTTTTAACTTCTTGCTATTTGCTTTCCTGCATTTACTCTTCTCGCCTGTTGAGGTCACCCTTACTCCTCTACCACTCGGAGTCCCCCGCTAGACGCACACACACACACACACACACACACACACACACACACACACACACACACACACACACACACACACACACACACACACACACACACACACACACACACACACACGCATGCACGCGCGCACACACACACGCACACACGCAGGCATGCACAGACTCGCACGCCACGAACACACGCATCAAGCCCGGATGGATGACTTCACCGTTCCGCCTGGGTTTCCTTTATGATCCCGGGATCTCCCACTTCCCTCACCAGACATCAGCCAGCAACGCAGCTGAACACAACTCTCCGCTCTCGCCTCGCATTGGACCCACAACAACAGAACCACCGCATCACGACGCGGGAACGGACCACTAAAGTACACGTCGAGCTGCCAATTGTGTTTTCCTTCTTTTCTCAAACGGATTCAGGCACGGGAAACTATAACAAGTGCAATCCACCGCACAAAAGGAATTAGATCTTATTTCTAATTCAGCAGCAGCAGCACGAGTTTTGAACCGACGTGGTTGTTTTTGTTCCTCTCCAGTTGCAGTTGTTGATCACTCAGTTGCGGTGCCACAATGTCCGAGGTTCTGCCATACAACGAGGGCAAAATGAACGGCTACGGAGCGGACAGTGAGGTCAGCCAGATGTCCTTTAGCTGCGGACTTCAGGACTCGAATGCCTTTTTCGCGGCGTCGCAGGCGAAGAGACCCCCGAAGCTGGGGCAGATCGGCCGGGCCAAGCGAGGTGGGTTGAAGTCCATTCATTTCATATTGCATTGTCCCAGTCATTTGAAACTCGGGGCTTTGTTATCCCTACCAACACACCATGTGTTTACCACTTATCTGTAACTTGCTTTATAGGTGCTTGTTTTGCATCTGATCGTACAATGTGTTTTTATTGATGTGTTTTTTGAGGCCCTTTATACAAAAAAAAAAAACGCACCTTCGATTAACTGGCGAAATCAATCATCAGCTACGATGCATTGTTATCACTTCACCCCCCACCCCCAACCCCACCCGTTAGTCTCATTAATGATTGTAGCGTTTGATTTATGAACGGTATCAGTAACCGGAGGTTATTTCCTTGTCTCCCCCCCCACCCCACCCCCCACAGTGGTGATCGAGGACGACCGAATAGACGAGGTCCTGAAGGGGATGACAGACAAGTCCCCCGGCGTGTAGACTGGAGGAGGAAGGATGGGCCCTCGCAGACTTTTTATTTTTGATCACCGATTTGAAAAGCACTTGTCGGCTGTGCATGTTCGAGGATTGTAGTACGAGGGGAACGACGGCACGACGCGAAGACAAGGGACGGGACGAGAGGAGAGTGGAAGAAAGGAAGTGAGGAGGAGATGGAGAGAGAGATAGATAAAGCAAAGAGGAAGAAGATTCGAGGGAGAGGAGGTGTGGGGAGAGAGAGAGAGATGAGAGACACTCTGGAAAAGACCAAGATTTATCATGGGATTGCTGGCAATTCTCCAAAAGAATCCCGATTTTAACCACTGCAACGCAGCGAGACGTGGAGGTGGCGGACCGCTGCCCCGGGCGGTCCCAGCCCCGGCTGACCTCTGGACGGACGAACATACTTCACTACCATATTTATTTCTAAAAGCGCTGTAAGCAACAAAAAAAAGAAATATATATAGGCCTATGTATACTACGACCGGGGGGCTGAACCTATATAATTTCCAGCCCTGTTTCAATAGTTGTACAGTAGGTCGGTAGGTCTATATGTAGGTTAAGCTTCGAAGACCCCCCCGCCCCCCCCTCCCCCCAACGCTTCGCTTTGTTGATCGACTCCAGCGACGTTGCATTCAAGGGAGCTGTTCTTTCAGCACTGGTCGGACCAGAATGCATTCCTGCTGCTACAATGTTCTCTGAAAACAGACCAACCAACGCTCAAGTCTACTAGAGAGAGAGGAGACCCGTTGTATAACTTACAGGCTATTCGAGGATGGTGCAATGTTAATATTTTCTTAATAATAATAACAATAATAACGACAATATTCGTAATAATAATCATATTAATGATGATAATGAGAATAATGAAGCGGCTAGTTGTGGCCCTTCTTGTTGAAACACACACTAACCCACAGATTTGATTCAAATAGACTGCGGTTTATTGTGTTCTTATCCCCATTGATAAAGGGTGCAGGTTGTAGCACCTTTTATGTAGCTAAATCTATACCTGCACATATCTTTTTTCACCTTTTCAGTAGTGACAGAGGCCAGCGGTGCGGTGGAATATACAGTAAATGTTTGAGATGCTATTCATGAAATTGATGGGAAAGAGGTTTTCTTTGATTTGGTTCTTTTTGTTTTGCTAATTCTTGGTGTTTTTCGTCTTCTATAAATGAAAGTCTACTTTTCTCCATCTATTTGCATGAACCTTTGCTTCGGTGCCAACACTGGTGCCACCACTCTGCCCTGGCACGCTTCTTTTTAAAAAGGAAAAATTCATATTTGTATTTTTATATCTAAATATTTGTTATTTAAATAATATGCTAGTCTGTCGTCTTACGGTTCATCAACAAAAATATTTATACTACAGAGTGGGTATACCGCTGGAGACTGGGCTACACCAATGGAGATTCTAGGAGAGGGGTTGTTTGAAGTGTCTCACGCTCTATCAAACAGGTCGAACCTTTTTTAAAGACTAACTGAATGTGTCTGAGTTTTTTTGCACACATCAATGTTAAACTATTATTAAGAAATCGTATACTGTGACTTGAGCTTCGTTGATGAATTTGTTAGAAAATGGCAATTTTAGAGTATATTGCACTGTTTACGAGTATCCTCAGATAACACGTTGTTATTTGACATATTTTGGACATTACAGTTACATTTCTTTTTTCATTTTAATTTTGTACCATTCTTTCAAAGAAACTGGATATTGGTTTGTTGTGCATGAAACCTTAATATTTTCAATAATGAAACATCGTTTTATGAAGCAAAAAAGCAACAAAAATGTCATGACATTCTAAGAATGAGTCATTGTAAATTATGATGCCATTTTCACTGTATTTGGTGAACTAATAAATGGTGAAAGGACATGTATATCTGGTTGTTTGCTTATGTTTCTTACAACACATTTAACCACCACTACATATACTCTAGTCTATACACGACGTCAAAGGGTCGACAATAACATCGATAGGAACCCTCAGAGCAGCTGAGATCCAGATCAACGCGGCCCATAGCAAGGTCAGATTACTAGATGACTCTGTGCTTCCCTACCAGCCCAAAGCCCTGGCGGTCGATGCAGAGCTCCCCTAGGCTCGCCCGTGTAGGCCTGCCCTGTGATGGGCGTCCCCACCACCACTGATCCCAAAACAGCTCCCGAGTGCAGGAGTAGACACGAGGGAGCGTCTATTAGAGCAGGCCCCTGTGGAAAGCCACGTCTTCACAGCTATCATCGATCAACGTCCATCCCACGGCCCATCCCACACCCTTAAGTCTACAGCGTTGGCATTGAACAAACAAAGGCAGCCTTTAAGGAAGAGACGCTGGAGCCACATAAAGCTCCCCTTACTGGAACGTAGATCAACAAACCTAGATTGGTTATCGCTCATCAGTCGGATGAGAGTGAAATGAGGTATATGTTGGTTGTTGTTAGTTCACTCTGCGTTCACCCTGCCTCTTTCCTTTGTTCGGTTTCCTTTGTGCGACACACTAGTCCCTGAGGCAATGACGACACATCTTGACCTTCCTGGACGTGTGGCTCTGATACGAGGCGGTCGCCGTTGTGCGTTTTTTGCAACCTCCGTATCTCATCATGACATCCGCGGGTTCCCGACACGTCTGCTCCGTCGGGGGGCTGAACTGGGAATCTGTTTTTTACTATCTATCAGAGAACCCCACGGTGACAAACATCCATCCGGGCAGTGACGGCCGTAAACACTTCACCTGCCCACCATAAAGCGACAACGACAGGCCATCACTGCGGCGCTCCCACCCACCCGCAGTGTTTCCATCTCTGTGGTTATTGACTGGCAACCATCACACACACATCTGTACACCATTATTGATCCTGCTGCTGCTGCTGCTATTGTTATTGCATGTGCGTGTGTGAGTGTGTGTGTGTGTGTGTGTGCGTGTGTGTGTGTGTGTGCGTGTGTGTGTGTGCGTGTGTGTGTGTGCGTGTGTGCGTGTGTGTGTGTGCGTGTGTGTGTGTGCGTGTGTGTGTGTGCGTGTGTGTGTGTGTGTGTGTGTGTGTGTGTGTGTGTGGCTGTCTGAGGCTACAGGAAATCCCATTATCAGTGTGACCACCGGATGACCATGTTTGGTCAGATGCAAACCTTGTGGTCTCTCTCTCTCTCTCTCTCTCTCTCTCTCTCTCTCTCTCTCTCTCTCTCTCTCTCTCTCTCTCTCTCTCTCTCTCTCTCTCTCTCTCTCTCTCTCTCTCTCTCTCTTTGTCTTCTTCTATCTAGCGCTATAAATGACATGCTTGTTGTTTAAGGAATGGCTTATCATGGCAGTAACACCTGGACATCAACTGTCTTTCTGTTGTATGGCAGAGCAATGGAACACAAAGATGTGTTTGTGTGTGTGTGTGTTCTCAATGGAATGTTGTCTGTCATGTGTACCACATGACAGATGGCCATGTGGTCCAAAATAGATGTATTTAGGTATAGACTATATATCTAGGTAAACTTTGTCAGGGGAAAATTGAGGAGTAATTTATATTTATGTCCACCTTTTGAGACAAACACACACAAACATGCATGCATGCAGAAAACATACCCCTATGTGTGTTTCCACCCCATGCAGACAACATACCCGTATATACAGCCACGCAAAGCAGCCAAATACATCATTTGTTAACAACTCAGACAGACAGTGAGTCACAGCCGAGCCTCAGACAGATAGAAGAACAAACAGAGGCATGAAAGGAGAACTTAAATACGCACGCACGTATACACGTACGCACACACATATACACACACGCATGCATGCACACAAGCACACACACACACGCACACACATAAACACGCCATTCCAAAGTGGGCATCCATTAATATTCCTCCTCGAGTTACATAACATCTAATGGCATTATACTGCCCTAAGGGGGGCTAGCATGTATAGTGCAGCACAGGGGAGGAACCCAGCTTTCTAGCCATACAGAAACAAGCACAAATGAGCACATAGCGACCGGCTCCAAGGTCAAAGGGAACGGGCTGGGGAGAACCTAAAGCGAAACCCCTGTGTGACCGAGGCATTAGGCCGTCCCGGCCAGAGGTGTGGATAGGTAACACTCAGAGCCAATCAATAGAGGCAGTGGAGGTAGAGAGAGGGAGGACTTTGTGGAGGAGGGGAGGGAGAGAGAGAGCGAGAGGGGAAGAGAGAGAGTGAGAGAGAGAGAGAGAGAGAGAGGGAGAGGGAGAGGGAGAGAGAGAGAGAGAGAGAGAGAGAGAGAGAGAGAGAGAGAGAGAGAGAGAGAGAGAGAGAGAGAGAAGTCAGGGGGAAAGGAGAGCCATTGAGCATGCAGCTGATTGCTGTTGTTGCCCTTGGCCAACAGAGCATGGAGGACAATTAGGTACAGAGAACACAAAGCCCCCCCTCCTCTCTCTCTCTCTCTCTCTCTCTCTCTCTCTCTCTCTCACACACATACACACACAGATCACATCGTAATCACACACATATAGACACACAGCTCTGCATTGTTTGTGTGATAGAAAGACACAAACACATGTGTATTTGACCACACAAGTACACATACTGCGTGCACATACTGTCACACACAAACATACGTACACACATGCACGCACACACACACACACACACACACACACACACACACACACACACACACACACACACACACACACACACACACACACACACACACACACACACACACACACACACAAATCGTAGTGTTGACCTGAAAAGCACATGCAGAGTCACATTAAGATGGAATGCTGTGTGAGTAAATGATGACTGATGACTGGCCTATATCTGTCCAGTATGAGGCCAGTGCCAAACTCTCCAGTTGCATAACTTAAGAACTGACAAGTTTAAATCTCCCTATTGGGGCGTACGCCAATGCACATCATTTAGTTTGAACGAGGGAGTTTAACATCCAACTGTAAAACTGCAGTATAATTCTTTATTGAAGCGTTGGGTATTCACTGAGAACACTGCCATTTGTAAAGTTTTGATCCTAACAGATATGAACACACTGAATCATCAGCCTTCTGCAAATCATTTCAATTAATCTTATTGAGCTAGCACTTACTGTAAAGCCTTTCTTCATTTGAAGAAGCTCAGGTGCCTGTCAGGATTGTCCATCTCCTCCCAGCCCTCGCTGGCTATATTGGCTTCCTGCCCGGGCAATAACATCTATTGTCAATATTGAGTCTAACGCCAATTTAGCGTTACATAACACTCTCTCCCAACCTACGTTAACTCTGCCAGCCCGTATTCAGTAAAGCTGCCAGGCCATTTATTTAAATGTTTTTTAACAAACAATTTCCATTTGGGACCCTGGAGGATTGTTACACAATTGTCACCGTGGAAACCTAACCATAAACAAGCAAAGGGTGCAAAAATGATCTCACAATGAACAGGGATCAATCTACGCCAATGGCTATCCATACATCAACTCAAACGGTGTCTGGTGGGTGTGCCTCCCATGGTACAGGCTTTTGAGAACCCTCATGTTTAAGGGGATCAACAAAGAGATAATATAGCTAACGTGCATATGCAAAGTACTGCAGGTTGCTTTGGATAAAAGCGTGTACTAACCGGCTTTAATAGAAGTGACGATTCAATGGAGGACACATTGAATCGAGGACACTACCGTCTCGAGCGCTATTCATTTGGCGGTGGCTGAGCCGCCGTGGATGTCCAAGTTCAACGCCACCTTGACCAAGGTACGCCTCGGGAGAGAGATGATTGGAAGAGGAGCCATCTGAAGGATCACACACACCTTTCATTCCCCCCTCTCCATGTCTTAAAAATAGACGGTAATTAGATCTCAGTGGAGAATTAAAAATAAATGATTTCTACTTTATTAATGTGTTCGCCCCCCATCACACAGCCCCCCCTCCCCCATTGCCCCCCACCCAAGCCCCCAGCCTTCCTGTCTCTCCCCTCGCCTACCTCCATCCATGCCTCTCGCTGGTCTAAATTTAACCAGCGGAGGAATAAGGATTTGAGTTATGTATCTTACAAAAATGAGGGGCTCTTGGATTTGCTCTAATGTTGTGTTTTATTCTTCCCAATAGAATCTCAAACATTTACTGTATTACTAACAGTTCATATGCTTCAGGGTGTCTTGACCAGTAGAAATTTTGCTCCACGTTATTATGAAAAAATATTAGTGTGTGTTAATGTAAATATATACAGTATGGGTTCACCCGGATATCTCCTTATGGTTAACTGGGACAAAGTGTAACACAATTAAGATGCTGTATTCATAGAGAACCGGATAAATAACAACAATAACATAAAAACTGTAAATGTTACAACCTGACTTTTATTTGACACAGTATTTTGATCGTACATAGTATACTGTATCTGCCATCCTTTTAGGGTACTTGACTTACTTTACAATAAACAAACATCACGGATGACTTGGCTTTTTGTAGCTGCTGCGTTGTATGAGATGAGGTCATATTTCTCCAGTCTGTGCGTGTTAAAAAGGTCCTTCAGGGTCTGACCAAGATGTAAGTTAATGCTCAAACACTGACAACAACCTAATTCATGAGGCTAATTAGGCCCGCTGTACGACACCTAATTGATGTAGCTGTCGAACAGACATACGGCGTCGGGCCTCCACCATGAGATCATCACCGACCTGGAGGGCTGTGGAGAGAGAGGGAGCACCATGCCCACTGGAGCGTTCTGGATTATGTAACAATAGGTATAAGTAGCGATAGGTGATGATGTCAATGAGAAACATTAAAATGACACCAGGGTAGGGCTTGCTGGTGCTGCTGTGTGAGTCAAGAGTCAAGGGTAGCTTCCCGATGGCTGGCTCCCAGCCAAGCGCTTGGGCTGTTGTTAATTCTGAACTCTAGTGCTTGATCGCAGGTGTAAAATGTACTGCGTGTTAAACAGCACTGTCTGATCACAGTCTCGCACCAGACATTGAAGCAGCAGGCGAAGCAGAAAGGCCGGGGCTGCTACTAGAATACTGATAGACTGCTGCCTGATACTCTACATGCAGGCTTTAGTCCTCATTCAAACACCAACCCCTTGCAATTATTAAGCAATCTCTCAACATGCAGGTTTGCATTGCGTTTTGTCAGCCATATTTGGCTGCGAGGCAGATGCAGATTTTGCTCAAGTTCAACTCATATAGCACCACGAGTTTCACAAATAAAAGTGGAACACAATTCAAAATAGAAATTGCACTCTTCAGTAGAGCGTGACACTAAAACTGCCAGGGTTCTGTGGTCGCATACAAGTTCACAAGAAGTCCATTCATTTAAAATACAGTGCAGTGGAAGGCGTGCAACCTTGTTTTGGCCAAGGGTTTACATTTTGTTCAGCACCCTGCATCCATTGAAAGAATCCGATGCTGGCTCCAGAACTCATCTGAAACACACACAGTAAACCGGACAAAATAAAAAAACTCTGTGTAGCAGTGTTGTACAAACTAGTTATGAGTTGCGAAAAGTAATACACAACTTTGGTATGTTTCGAGGCCTTCTTACGCCTCGAAACTAATGTATGCATCATGGGACACTTTGGATAATAGCATCCACCACATGGCACGTATTATACAACCACAGATTAGAAGAAGAACAGAGGGATAAGGCTAAAACTACAAGAAAATATAAAATCCTAACCAAACAAGGTTGTTTATTATAACCGTCTGTATAAAAACGTTTCCATTAAAAGTCCACAATCCTCCGAGAGCAGAAGCCCAACACCAGCGGTCAGGTCCCTCGTGGCACCGGGGTCCGACCCACCCGTCCCCTACAGGGCAATGTTCCCCAGGAAGTCCTCTGTGTCGCTCTCCTGCATGAAGGTGACCTGAGGGGGCGGGGCCTCGGCCTCCTCCAACCGCCTCGTCTCCATCGCCGCGTCCTCGGGGCTCAGCTCCTCGCCGGCCGTCATGGCGTACAGGAAGTAGTGGAAGCCGTCCCCGTACGTGTGCTGGGCGACCGACCAGCGGTACTCGCGGCGGGCGTAGAGCGGCTTCCTGAAGTGCGGCTGGGCGAAGGTGAGGGAGAGGAAGCGGCCCCGCGGCCGCAGCGCGCGTCTCACCTGCGGGGGCGAGAGGCGTGGCGTCAGTGGTCGGACAAAAGCAAACAAGTCGTCGCCCATCCCCCCCCCCCCTGCACCACCACCAGCACCACCACCAGCACCACCACCACCACCACCACCACCACCCCCAGAGTCAACATCGCCGCAAACACCGCCCGCTCTGGGGGATGAAAACGTGCTCAAGACGTCTGAACAAGAAGTGCAGGGACAGCCTCTATAAATAGGATGAGTGACGAGCCGTTGTTCTGCTGTGAGCATGAGGACTAGTGACACTTTTTCAACTCCCAATCCTTTCCTTTCTAAAGTATCAACAAACCACATCGAATAATGTCCCTAAAATACAATAAGGTATTACAAAATGAAAAAATAACTTAATTGTATCGTTTATTTTACTATCAAGGAATAAGACATAAAGTGCTACATTATACCCCAGTCATTTCACTATAAGTGTCATGGCTACAGAACACTCTCATCCCTGCTGGTATGGCGCTGTTGTGGGAGAGATGCAGCTTCTGAACCTGCAGTCTCTAGCCAAGCAGGGTTCATGTTAAGATACGCCTTGACGACACTTCTACAAATTATTAAGCCTGTGTTGTATGACCTATGAATAATTTCTACTTCTCCGACTCCGTTACCATCCGAGCATGTTCAGCCTTCATGTTAGACACACGTGTTTTTAGAAAATATTTTTAGAGATGGCAGTGTGACACGCCCACGCAAACACAAATACATACACGCGCAGTGAGGCATTCTTTGGGATAAAGGTAAACGAGGGAATGGAGCCTCAAAACAAAATGGCAATGAACGTTTAAAAATGCTAATTTGGCATTTAACAGTTTAGATTCATAGCATGTACTGACACTTTTATGGATGATAAAGTATAGCACTGATTACCTGGTTGGCTTTCGATATCACACAGGCCATCACTTTAAAATGACAATGACACTTCATGATTACATAACGGCAAACAAACAGATACATCAAAACTTAGAATAAAAAGGATAAAATAGAAAATAATGAATTCAGAATAACTGATGACCCAAAACCAACCCACTTCATAGTGCCACAAGCCCCATAGAATAAAACCCGAACACGTGCACTAATGTAAATGTAATGTAAATGCAATAAAGATGTAAACACATGTAGACAGCACGTGTGTTAGTGTACAGTACAGCTCGGTGCCTGGGCTGAACTTTATTGTACATTACTGTACTACGTAATATACATATAAAGAAAAGAAGCATCATTATCTAGCTAAATGATTTATGACTAAAAATAAGTTTGGAAAAACAAAGGGGGCGACTGTGATATACAGTATATAAACTGTAGATGTTTTTTTAGCACCAATATAGACAGATACTCAAAGCAGGATGTAAATTGATGTCTATATCCAGTACTGAGAGTCACGAGAAAGCCCCTTTGTAATAATAATAACAATTCCCCTGCACATATACCATGTTGAAGAATGGTACTTGTGGTAACATGAAGGGTCATGAGGAAGCCTCACAAAACTGTTGACAGAGTCTCGTGACAACGGGAACTGTGCTATGCTAATACATGACCCTGGTATGATACCACAGCCTGGCCCTCAGGCCAGGGCACAAGGGGGTACCGACCCCGGTAAGGGCCTCACAGAACTAAATCTGTGACAGATTTGTTTTGCTCAGACAGGATGATGAAGTGTTAGATATTATAAGTGCACTTTGCTGAAATGTGAGATCAGTTGCTTCTTGTACCAACTCCAGATTGCATGATTCAATCTCCTTCTTTAATAAATAGTTAGTAGTAATAGTAGTAATATACTTCAATCATCACACCTCTGACGAGGTGAAACACACTCGAATGAGTGACCCTCCCAGGGTCACGCCTGCTTTCCTGACTCCTTACAATATTCTGCCCAATAAAACTCAAAAACTCATCTGCACGAGTGGATGAAGCGCTCAGAAGGGGATTTTGATACGTATTTAATTTATCTACAGTTGCCAGTCTAAAAGGTGTTGGTTTGAAACCCTTACTTAATCGCTTGCTTTCTTTTACAATTGACTGAGTTTGCTTTCCCCATTCACCTGCAGAAGATCCCCTGATCCCCTCCTCATTGGTCGAAAACAACTGGAAGTGACGGAGAGCGTAACGCCCGGTTCACCCAGATTAGAGCTCATCTGGCACGAGGCTCTAGACATGAATCTCCAGTCGGATCTGTGGGACTAACCCCCCCCCCCCCCCCCCCCCCCCCACCGTTCTCCACCGTGGGGAGCTCTCCCCGCTCTCTGAGGCGTCGCTGGGTGCTCGCTCCCCAGGGCAGCTTGGACAGCCCGGGCCGGCGGTCACGTGTTGTTGTGTCATCTAAGGAGAACAGAGTCAACACCCTCACGGTGCGGCGGAGCGGAACAGCTCCCGCTACGCCGCCCGCTACAGCCCGTCTTCAGCTGGGAGAGGGGAGAGGGGGGGGGGGGGGGGGGGGAGAGAGGAGAGGAGAGCAGAGAGGTGAGAGCGAAGGGGGGGAGAGAGTAGAGGGGGGAGAGAGGGGAGAAAGAAGAGAGGGGGGAGGAAAGAGAGGAGAGTGAGGAAAGAGGGGAGAGAAGGGAGAGAGGTGAGAGAAGATGAGAGAGAGGGGAGAGAGGGGAGAGAAGGGAGAGGGGAGAGAGGAGAGAGAGGGGAGAGAAGGGAGAGAAGATAAGAGAGGGGGGAGAGAAGGGAGAGAGGTGAGAGGGGAGAGAAGATGAGAGAAAGGGGAGGGAGGGGAGAGAGGAGAGGGGAGAGAGGACAGAGAGTAAAGAGAGGGGAGGGAGAGGAGAAGGGAGAGAGGAGCAAGAGGAGATGGAGGCAGCACGTGTTCCGCTACGCTCGCCCACATGATGTCTCTCCACCAGATAGCGGCGCCGCTATAAATTATTTACCCCCACCCTCCTGACTATGACAGGAGGAGAGGGGAGGTGGAGGAGGTGGTGTCACAAAACATATGTATGCATGAATGTATGGATATGTATATATGTGGATGTGTTGTAGTGTGCGTGTAGTGTGTGTAGTGTGTGTGTGTCTGTGCGTATGTAAGGGGTTTAGTATTCCCACCACCATGTTCACCCCGTCATGGAAGATGACGTCCCAACATCTTACAACAGACTTTGAATGTGGCTTTGGTCCTCAAACTTTGATTGACATCTTGATCGCAGACTGACACATTAGCTGGCATGTGTCTGGAAATAAAGCTTGATTTGTTGATGAGGCTGACACCATAGAACACAAACACACAAACACACACACACACACACAAACAGCCCTCTCCTACACCGTGTCTTCACAGAACACAGAAGTGACCCAGATTCCTCCCACACGATCCACACCAACACAACACAACATATAGCCATTGTGTAGGCTGTGCACTGTACCCCCCCGACCCACACACACACACACACACTGATACACAACATATAGCCATTGTGTAGGAGGTGCCCTCACACACACATTTATAAGTCATGAAATGTGAGATGAGAAAATTCAACATAATATTGACATGCACCCGGACACACATACAAAAGGGAAAAGCATAAATGGGCACAGAGTTGACCCGCCCACAGACACAGACACACACACACACACACACACACACACACACGCACACACACGCACGCACCCACACACACACACAGAGGAACATGTAGGCTCAGACTTCCATCCCTAAGCAACACGTTGAGAGGTTCTGGAGCTTGTCCTTCTCCGCTCTGTGAAGGCATGCTGGGGTTCCTGAGAGAGAGAGGAGTCAGGTTTAACCCCGCCTGCCCTGGGACATCTGACACTGGGCATGCGGCGGGGCTTTTCCTAAAAGACAGCACGCACGCGCCTTCACACAGCCACTTAAGCACACACATGCATGTACGCAGACATACAGACACACGCACACACATATTCACGCAGAAATACAGACACACACAGACAAGGATGCAGACATAGACACACACACACACACACACACACAAACGTACACACCCATGCATTCAGCCCGCACACACCTGCTCTCTCTCTCTCTCTCTCTCTCTCTCTCTCTCTCACACACACACTCATCTAGGTAACACCTAGTGACACCGGCGAGCATCATGGCCGAGGCTGAATTATTGATGTGGTGACAGAAGCCTGCATTCCAGCGATCTGACCGGTGTTTACCGAACCCCCCTCCCCCCTCCCCCCAGCCACCTCACAAGTGCCTCCCCCCCCCCCCCCCCCCCCCAACCCGAACCGGCTCGCACCGGCAGACGCTTGCAGAAGAACAGTAATGTCACAAGATGTCCTTAGATTTGCTGTATAATGAAGCACACAGTGTACAGTAGAATTAATTCAGGAGAGACTATAGGGAGAGACTGTAGGGGAGAGACTGTAGGGGAGAGAATATAGGGAGAGACTGTAGGGGAGAGACTGTAGGAGAGACTGTAGGGGAGAGACTGTAGGGAAGAGACTGTAGAGGAGAGACTGTAGAGGAGACTGTAGAGGAGAGACTGTAGGGGAGAGACTGTAGAGGAGAGACTGTAGAGGAGAGACTGTAGGGGAGAGACTGTAGGGGAGAGACTGTAGAGGAGAGACTCTAGAGGAGAGACTGTAGAGGAGAGACTGTAGAGGAGAGACTGTAGGGGAGAGACTGTAGGGGAGATAATGTAGGGGAGAGACTGTAGAGGAGACTGTAGGAGAGAGACTGTAGAGGAGAGACTGTAGGAGAGTGACTGTAGGAGAGACTGTAGGAGAGAGACTGTAGAGGACAGACTGTAGAGGACAGACTGTAGAGGAGAGACTGTATGGGAGAGACTGTAGGGGAGACTGTAGAGGAGACTGTATGAGAGAGACTGTAGAGGAGACTTTATGAGAGAGACTGTAGAGGAGAGACTGTAGGGAAGAGCCTGTAGAGGACAGACTGTAGGAGAGAGACTGTAGGAGAGACTTTAGGAGAGAGACTGTAGGGGAGAGACTGTAGAGGAGAGACTGTATGGGAGAGACTGTAGAGGAGAGACTGTAGGGGAGAGACTGTATGGGAGAGACTGTAGAGGAGAGACTGTAGGGGAGGTCCACTCCGATGGGGTTAGCTAACGTCCTCCTTGTTGATCCCAGCGCGGGGAACCTTCCGCTCAGCCATGATGAGGGTGAGGACCCACTGTGTGGAGGTTGGCACGGGGCCCATGTCCTTTTGTGTGTTCAGCGTGAACAGCATCAGGCCATTGGAGCAGACTCGGGCCTGCTCTCCAGGGACTCTGTGTGGGTCACAGTGTGGTTTGTTGTTGTTGTTGTTGCATTGTCAATGGGTGACTCTTACTCAAGGCTTCTTAGTACTTTCGGTAGTTTCGATTCACAATCTGCAATCAAAATATTCTACGGCCGACTGTATAGTCTTTTGTTCGTGAAATTCTGAGGGAAAAGCTATTCAACTGAGCGGCGAACGATTTCATCTCTGCCCGAAACCTTCCATTTAAACTAAACGAAGTGTGTTCTTCCTGTGATGAGTGTATCAATAGAGATGAACTACTGAATAAACCTTTCACTTCACATTGCATCTGTCACTGTCTCTGTGTATCCGGGCCTTTTATTAATAATATTAAGATATGAGCAGGGGATTTGGATCCCAGGAGGGCTGATATTGCACTCTTTATAAATCCTCTCACTCCCGGGCGAGTGCCCTCAAGTTCCTCTTTCTTATTTGGCCCGCCTGTCCTGTACACATCTCCCCAGCCCCTGCTGTTTTTCTATCTGCCATCTCTACCATCTACCTCTAACACACACACACACACACACACACACACACACACACACACACACACACACACACACACACACACACACACACACACACACACACACACACACACACACAGATACGTACGCACAGTCTGGCATTTAGGGGGTTTGACTGATGCTAGGTCCCTTGAGGACTGGTTGTGGTCACAGCTACATATACATTGTGTGTGTGTGTCCGTGTGCCTCGGTGCGTGCGTGCGTGCCTGTGAGAGACAGATGAGGTAATGCTGGGTCAGATGGTGAGCAGGGTACAGTAGGCCCGTGACCTCAGCAGTGGAGCAGCAGCGCAGTAAGGAGGTCAATTATTCAGCGCTAAAGCTACAGCACAAACGCAGACGGCCTGGCTGGCCTCCGATAGACATGCGACCACCGCTCGGGTTTCAGTTCACAAGATGAAATGTGGTTTGTTGGGGCGTCGGAGAGCGCTGAGTGATGGAACAGTTAGTTACCTGGGGAAATACTACCTTGTTTAAAGCCTAATGGATGAGTACAGTTTCTCCCGGGACAATTGGGGAAAAAACAACAACAACCGAAATGTCATGCTACCTCCAGTTAATCTGATGAACAGCACACAACGATGATAATGCCATGAATTAATGCCACTATAAATTCACCTAAATTATGGACAGTTTATCGTACGAGAATTCAGTCCAACAGCTGGATAACGACTAGCACAAAATGGATGATAACACCATAAGGAAGATCCACTGCCATCCCAAATGGACTGGTGTCCCACAGACATCAGCAGGGTTTCATTTTGGGTCAATGTTTTGTTTATGCTTGAAATAAGTTGCATATCTCTCTTGTTTACTACCAGCTTGAGTACAAGTTGTGCGCTCTCATATTGCATTATAATAGCAGGCTATTAAGGGGTTGGAGTGTGTGTGTGTGTGTGTGTGTGTGTGTGTGTGTGTGTGTGTGTGTGTGTGTGTGTGTGTGTGTGTGTGTGTGTGTGAGTGTGTGTGTGTGTCTATTGGCTATCATTGTGGGCTGGTGAGAAGGTTGAGCACTGGGCAGAAAACAACAGCTTGTATCTCTGGACAGCAGACGTGTGATGTTGACAGCCCACTGTCCTCCTCCACATTGAAACTCACACACACACACACACGCAACATCTATTCACACACACAGCACCTAATCACACTGAGCAAACACACACACACACACACAACAAAGGGCAGGTCAATAGACTGTAGGAACGACAAGGACAATGACAACAACAACAGAGAGAGAGAGAGAGAGAGAGAGAGAGAGAGAGAGAGAGAGAGAGAGAGAGAGAGAGAGAGAGAGAGAGAGAGAGAGAGAGAGAGAGAGAGAGAGAGAGAGAGAGAGAGAGAGAGAGAGAGAGAGAGAGAGAGAGAGAGAGAGAGAGAGAGAGAGAGAGAGAGAGAGAGAGAGAGGTGACGATGTTTGGCATGTGTTTTTATTTGGGTCATATCTTCCTCCCATTTCATACCTTCATACCTTCATCCTCCTCCACTCATTTCCCTGCCTGCCGCTACTGCTGGTTGTTATTATCCACCAGCCCAGCCGCCCTCAAAGCACCGTACACCTTCCCCGCAGATTAGAGACTCACAGAGGAAGACACAGGGCGAAACCAAATGAAACAGACCCCTGTGTGCATTTCAAATCAGCCCTTTCTCCTGCTCTCCCTATTCACCCCATCCCGTCGCCTGCGTCCAGCCATGTGTGTGGCAGGGCTGGGCTTCCTATGTTAGTGCGTGCTTGCCTGTGTGTTTGTGAGTGTGTTTGTGTTGTTGTGTGTGTGGTGGGGAGAAGGACATCAAGGGAAGCAAGGTTCTCAGAGTTAGAGCTGGAAGCTTAAAAATAACAGCCTCGTAAATGACAAATCAAACCCATCTCCTCTTCACACCAAGAGACGAGTAACAAGTCTGCTTTGTTATTCCTCCCTCTCTCTATATCTCTCTTCTCCCTAATATCCTTTATTTATCTCTTTCTCTTTCCCTTAACTATCCTCATTATACATTATCTCTATCCCTCAATTAGATATCCTCATTCTGGCTCTCTCTCTCTCTCTCTCTCTCTCTCTCTCACTTATATATCCTCATTCTCTCTCCCTCTCTCATTTATATATCCTCATTCTCTTGTTCTCTCTCTCTTATATTTTCTCATTCTTTCTCTATCTCTCTCTCCTTAATTGTCTCTCGCCAAGCTCCCGGCTCAAAAGCAAAACAAAACAAAAATGATTCTTTAAGCTACCATCTGCCCCACTAAGTCCGTAACTTCATCGTGTGCGTGAGTGTGTGTTTTTTTCATGCGCACACATTTATATAAATGTGGCTAAGCGTAAGGGCTGTGGTAACACAAGCCATGCTCGAAGCAGAGTGCCAGCATTCTGGTTCTGAATGCACTTTTGCCCATGCATTCAGAACCACGTCGACATGCATCAACACTGCGGATGGAAGATTTATTCATCTGGCTTCCTGCAGCTTTCTTCTGACCCAGGGGTTCACGAGGTAACACAACAAGCACTGATGAACGATGCCGGAGGGGGGGGGGGGGGGGGGGGGGGGGGGGGAACGGGAGAGGGGGAAAGCAGCGGCTGTGAAGAGCGTCTGTTTTTTTTCATTCTCCTTCCCTTCTTCCCAGCTGACTCCACACACTACCCACCCACCACCCATCATCAGCAAGCCCCCCCCCACCCACCCAGTCTCTGTGCTCCCTGCCCACCCACGGCATAACTAAATTATACATCAGAGACCTCTTCTCTTATCCCCTCCATCCCTGCTCCTCTCTCACTCATGATCCCCACCTCCTGAGGGAGAAAGAAATAGACGTGCATGTTTGGTGCATGAGAGGTAATATATGTGCTTTGTATCTGTGTGTGTGTGTGTGTGTGTGTGTGTGTGTGTGCGAGCACATACAGGCGCTGTGTATATTTACGCCGTTTCCAAATCAATATGAGTTTGCATGAGTGGACACACCGATGAACCGGTGTGTCCACCGTTGTTTTGATGCATGCGCGCTCAATAGGTTTTGACAGCTCAAAAAACAATATTGTTTTTTCTTTTTCAAAATCCCTTGATAATCACACAGTCACCCCCCTCCCTACACACACACACACACACACACACACACACACACACACACACACACACACACACACTGTCGATCTGTCTTGGCTTGGTGCCCCCGGTTGTGTGGGCATGCTAGCACATGAGCTGTCAACGTTATGCTGGCAACTCTGGCTGACAACCAGCATACAGCGCGCCTTTCAACTAGCTGCCTCGCACGTACGCTCACACACAGCAGAGACAAAAGTCGATCAGTGGTCAAATTGGTCTAGTTAGGTCGAGAAACAAGTACACAAAATGAAAACACTATAAATAAGCTATCTATGGCTGTTTTTTTTCTCGATAAGCACGTAAAATAGCAGAACATTTCACCCAAATGTAGCCACAGAATACAGCTTTTTAGTTTGCAAACATTGTACTTACTTGTGCGGTGCCCGCTCAAAACATGCCCCGGGCCGATTGCAGCTCTCTGTTGAACCGCTCATCCAACCAACGTCACACTCGGCCCTGCACTTCCCTGGTTCCTCAGCAGCAGAACGGCTGAGGAACGGTCCATCTGATGGCATTTCGATGTCTCCGAATGGACAGTTGTCAAGAAAATTAAAGTTGATAGATTGATAGATCATTGGAACTTATAACGAGCTGTTTGGGACCAGGCTATTTCCGGGGGCTATTTCCCTGAGAAAAGCGTTCATTCAGAAAGTTACATAGCTTGAAACTTTGGAAGCATGTTTGAAATGTTAAGCAAAACAAAATGGAAAGGTACAAGAATTCTTTCTTAGAAAGTCTTTCTTCATCAGCTTTTGAATGTACTGCAAGCTGTACCCAGAATGCAGTTTGGCCGTGTAACAGTTAATCGGGGTCCCCTCTCAATACGCTACACGATGTGTACTAATGGGGGTAGAAATGCACTACTATTTCTCTTTCTTTCAAGAGCTTGCACTGGACACTGCACTTCCTTGGGTCCTCAGCAAAGCATATAAATTGATGTTGTCGAAGGACCAACATACAGAGGCTTCTCTCATTATAGTTGGGGGAATATCTTAAAATTAATACATGAAATGGAGTATTAAGTCCAATGTAGATGTGTTGATAAATGTTAAAGTTATAGTTACTTATAAATATAGGCAAAATGTAATCCTTTCCTTCAGACCAAACAAAATGATTGAACAGGCTAATTACAGGGCGAAAGACACTGTATCATTTTGTTTATTGATTGCTGTTGGGATCTAAGGAGAATATCAATAAATATGACAAAACTAGCTTTTAAATGCATTGCCTACCTACCCTATGTTTGAATTGATGAAGAATAATTTAACCTTTTGTCTGGCTATTGTGCCCTTGAAAATATGAGCTGAATTCTAGAAGAGAAGATAATCAAAAATTCATAGTACCTTATGAAAGAGAAGTGATGCATTTCATTGTGCTAGTTACTGGCTAGGGCAGAAGTTAAAAAAACAACTAAAATATGCTTAAAATGTCTGCTAATTCTCTCCATCATGACTCCAAAGCAGGTCAGTGGTGACAGATTGAGATTCATTGTCATCATGTCGAATGGAAGCCGTTAGTAATGATGTATTGTAGCAGAGCTCAGAGTCTTCAGGGTATTGCGCTACTAAAGGGGGGGCCCGTGCTGTGAGATACGCTTGTTTTGGCGCCTGTGTTTGGGTGGAGGCACGTTCTTCTTTTTTTCCATGTCCAAGCGATTAGCATCTTCGTATTCAGAAACCACTTTCTCCCCTCACGGCAATCAGCGCACACAGCGAGCAAAAATTACGCTGCCTTTATCCCCCTCTGCATCAAAAATAACTTATTCCTGCATATATAGCTCTCTCTCTCTCTCTCTCTCTCTCTCTCTCTCTCTCTCTCTCTCTCTCTCTCTCTCTCTCTCTCTCTCTCTCTCTCTCTCTCTCTCTCTCTCTCTCTCTCTCTCTCTCTCTCTCTCTCTCTCTCTCTCTCTCTCTCTCTCTCTCTCTCTCTCTCTCTCTCTCTCTCTCTCTCTCTCTCTCTCTCTCTCTCTCTCTCTCTCTCTCTCTCAACCCTGCCCCGTCTCTCGGGTGGTGGATGAGAGAGGTTTGTTTTAATCACTGAACTACTTTTTAAAACTGCCAGCTAAAATAAATAGAAAGACACTCCGGACATTCACAGCATCCACCTCTCTTCATCTCTGCATCTCTTCACGTTTATCTCTTCCCTGCCTGCGTTGTGAAACTTTCTGTCAGTTTGTGTGCAGTCATAGTGTCTGCAACAGTTTGATGTTGTGATGATGAATGATGATGAAAGATTTCACTGGTAACTGCTCAACATCATAACATGGATATATATATAGAAGTTTAATAATCAATCAAACATTTATAATTCAAATCCTGAATTAGTATTGAATCTTTATAGAGAAAACTTACAACTCGAAAGATGAAACCTATAACTCCATGATAGCATTATTTTATGTTATCATCGTTAGTACTATTGTCACTATTTTTGCGGTTATTGTCATTATTAATCATGATATACTATCAGTGTCCGCTAACATGAGAATACGGCAGAGTCATGCAGGAGTCAGCAGTGACCTGGGCTCCCTCAGAGTGGACCGAGCAGACCCAGTAACCTGGTCTGCTTTAGAGTGGACCCGGGGGCCACTGTGTACTCCCAGCAGAACAAGCCAAGGGGAAACTGGAGCACAAATGATACAGACTGATACAGTGCCCGTCTTGGCTCTGCAGCAGGTAGGGCAGTGGGGCCTCCCCCCCCACTCCACTCCCTGCTTCATGAACTCTTAATTTCGTCTCCTTTCCATCTTCTGAGTGTGAGTGTGAGTGTGAGTGTGTGTGTGTGTGTGTGTGTGTGTGTGTGTGTGTGTGTGTGTGTGTGTGTGTGTGTGTGTGTGTGTGTGTGTGTGTGTGTGTGTGTGTGTGTGTGTGAGTGTATGTGGGGGGAAGTCCTCATTTTAAAACTCCAGGACACCGCTAACACTTATGTAACCCTTTATGCATGTGCGGCGCGAGTCAGCAGTGGGCACCTTATTTAACCCCATTGTGGTGCACAAGTCCCATTCAGCCACACTGTGCACCTTACCACCCACCACCCCAGCCTCACAGCATTACCCTCAGCTAAGGTAATTGGCCGTTAGTTTAATTTACCCAGATCAATGAACCTCGATCGATGGGGAGATTCGCGGCAGAGATCAATACGCTGAAACATTTCATTTGTTTGTTAAAGGGTGATTTATGGGCGTTGGGACCCTCGGACCGGTGGTTCCCCCCCGTCCCTCCTGCACCAGGGAGCCAAGGACGTTGGCAACAGCTGGAGTGAAGCAGAGAGAGGGGGGGGGAGAGAGGGAGGTAAACTTGGCCAGTGTGTCTGTCTGCCTGATTAGGGGGTTCTCCCAAAGGGGGCGGGGCGGGGCGGGGCGGGGGGGGGGGGGGGAGAGAGTAGCAAGCCAGCACACTTTTAGCGTGCAGACAGATTCAGAGCAGCAGTGCAGAGGTGGGAGGGGACATCCCTGACAACATGAACGACCAAAACAAAGCAAAGTTTCAAAGTGTTTCCATGACGATCGACGGTCGCACCGAGATGTAATGAGGGAAAGCCCTGTTTCATTACAGGAAGACCTTCGTATTGACACACGCAGGTATGCTTTGGTCTCTGCTTTTTCTTGGACTTGAAAATAAATATGGGCCAACATCATACGAAAAAATGTATGACCAAAGTCTCTTCAGTATTAGTTTTTGTGAAGACAACTTATTTATATCTTCTGGCAGATAGTGACGGACAGAACTGCCTTCGCTTTCCAAACGCCCAGCAGTGCGGGGGCTTCACGGGCATGAAAGGCCACTCCTGGAGACCTATAGCCCCTGGAGACCCTGTGACCACTCATATTACATAACTCTGAATAAGCTGAGTGAGCACACAGCCAATGGGAGTTTTGCTTATAGAAACTTGCCCTAAGGGCAGGAAATATAATGATTTTTTCAAATCATGTGACCTGTGTAAGCAGAATGGCAGGAACAAGTTTGATAGTGCTTATCGTGCTCCTGTCTGAAATATAACAGTGCTCAGTTGCAACAGCAGGCCAGCTTACTGACAAGCTAGTAATAAACACATAGGTTACTATAGAGTGACCTAACTAGCTAGTATAGTGGTCATGGCAAGTGTGCTGGCTATGTTCACTCTTGAAACCCTTTTCGAGCCCTTTTTGAGACCATAAGGATATTGCATTTTAATGTCAAAACATTGCTGCTAACTTAAGGGAAATATCTCTGCATCACAATACATCGATTTCTTGGTAATAACATCAAAACTGTTATTTTCTTCACATTGTGTGGATAATTGTAGTTCATTAAAAAATAAATGTAACCAATAATCTTACACATTCCCTGTTTAAATCTCCTAACTCATAACGATTTTGAGGGTAATATAGTCTTTCATGTTCTCAGAGCATGCTGTGTCTGAGGGCAATACAGTCTCTCGTGGTCTGATGGTGGGAGCCACCTAATTCATAAATTGACTGAGGTCTATTTAGTCTCCCCTGGTCTCTGGGCTGAAGGCAGCTCAGCCATACTTGTCAATGGTGTGCAGTTGTGTGCAATACAACTGCACACCGTCAAGTTATCAAAAGCAACCTGTAGTCACGTTCAGCTGTATCTGTGTCTAGTTCCTGCAGTGGGAACACAGCTCCAGACTCTCTTGGCCTCAGGCTTAACTACAGTTATTGTTTGTGTGCAGTCGAGTCACTCCTGGTTTTAGCCATAAAGTAACTTAAGACATTCTTGTCTGATCTTGAGGCTTAAGTACCCTAATTATTTATCCGCGGGCCGTTTAGTGTCTCCTGGGCTAAGGGCTTCAGTAACTTGGCTCATGCATATTCTGAGGGCAGTATAGCCCTCAGAATATACTTCCGTAAGTTACACTTTATCTGAGGGCAGATGAGTCTATCCTGGTCCGAGGGCTGTTGTATTTCAGTTGTATTTCATCTGAGGGAGGTTAAAGATCTCCTGTTCTCAGGGTTGGAGCCACCTAACTAATATTTGTTTGAGAGCAGATGGGCTTACTTTGTTTTGGGGCAGTTTAGTCTCTTTTAGTTTCAGGGCTTGGGGCCACCTATCTCATACTTTGTCTGAGGGCCGTTCAGTCTCTCCTTGTCCCAGGACTCCAAAAGCTATCTGTTAGCTTGCATACATGCAATGGCCACCTAACTGGCTAGCTAGTTTGCTAGAAAGTAACTAATGTGGTTCTCAGTAGCTGGTCATCTCGCTAGCCAACTGCAAATCAATTCCAAACTAGGAATTAGGAAAATGTAATTATTTAGTCCGAAAGCTTTCCTATACGGTTTCCAAGGAAAAAATAATTTCATAGTGTAACTTTTAAGTGTCAATTTAACATCTAAATTAAATAATCTCTTTTGCTGTCCACTCTTCTGCAGACCTGTTCAAATCCACATAAATTAACACATTCAAAATTGTCAATTTGACCCAAAAATTGCCACTATGCTTGGATTTGTGGCACTAGTGGAAAAATCATGATAGTTCCTGGCTTCAGGGCAAGTTTCAATAGCAGATCACACAGGGCTGTTGTCAGTCCTTTACCCTCATCTTTGCCAATTGATTATTCCTTAAAAAAAAAAGGAAAAGAAAAAAGTCCATGTCTGAGAAACAACCATGAATCTTCAGCAACCCTTCACCAACTCATCATGCTGAGATAATCGGTTGCCCCTACACAAACACGAGCGTCAAGTTGAGAAAAGTCGTCGTCAGTCCAATACCTTTTTCAGCATAAAGAACATGAGACTAGGGTTTTCTTACATTTTCTGTTGCGGCGGGACTCCTGATTATGCAGAGCTATATGAAACTTTGGACAGAAAAGTAGCAGAGTAAAAAATCTACAGCAGTGGAGCCTGCTGAACCGAAGACTGCAGATGTAGGAGGGCTTGTTGCCATGACAACCTGAAGAAAAGAAATGGATACTTGAAAAGTATAAAATAACTTTACCAACTATTTCAGTCAGGGAGTCAGGTTGGCCGGCCCTCTGTACACGCCCTGATATCGACGGTAAGAAACAACACAGTTTCTTTCAAACTCCAATCAGACAAACAACTTTTCATTCCCTCAACCACATTATTTAAATGGGACATATTATGAAAACTACACTTTTCCTGAGATTTGGGGTGTTGTTTTAGGTCTCTGGTGCTCCCACACGCATACAAACTTTGAAAAGTGTCTGTACATGATTTTTTGAGTGAGATATGCATATCTGAAAGTACCCCGCCTACAGTTACCAAACGAGCGAGTCCGTTTCGGCGCCCCCTCCTAAGTAGGAAGGGGGCACAGTTGAATATTACCTCCCACTTCCCCACTCCCCTCCAATCAGAGCATAGCTACGATTTTGTGGACCAGCGGACGAGCAGCTCCGGCGGGGGGAGTCAAGGCCAAAGTACCTTTCCCCTAATTTCTCTCAACCATGGCCGAGATATGCCCCACTATTTGGGAAAACACCATAATATGTCTCCTTTAACACACGGTTTCATCCTGTTAACACTATTCCCATTTGTTTCGTCGGTCCATCATCTGAGTGGAGTGCTTCTCCAGACAGAGACTCGTGACCCATAATGTCATGCAATGACATCTCAGCTCGGATTGCGTGCGTTGACATTATTTCGTTGAACGTGTGTCTGTGTGTGTGTGTGTGTGTGTGTTTGGCGCCTCCCGCTATTAGTTTAACCTGAAAAAGTCAAGCCTTTCCAAGGAGCGCTATCCTTCTTCTCTACTCGGTACACGTGGACTGAGTCAAGACCAAGTCAAGAAAAACAACAACAACAACAACGGATACTGCAGTACCAAATCGCACGGAAAAGAGCACCAAACCGAAGGAGTCGAGTTTCTCTTAAGACTGTAATCGTACACGACCACAAACACAACTGGATCTTTGAAACCCTGTTCTACAACCAAAGACCGGGCCTAGAAGGTTCCTTAAGGGGACCTTGCATGCACCAAACGAAGGATGCACACTGGAATCGGCCGTGTGTCTCATTATGGGAAAGAACAAGTGGGGGGAAGTTCTGTGAAAACCTTTTAAGTTCTGTGAAAACCGGCAGGGTTCCTGGGGGAGCCAGGGACCCTGCCGGTCGGCTTGGTGCCTGGGGGAGCCCACACTGGGTCTGTCTCAGCCCAGTGTGAACGCGTGTGAAGGGGACAAGGAAGGAGAAAGAGGAAGCGTGGAACATGTGAGAGGGAGAGGGAGAGAAAGAGAGAGAGAGACAGAGAGTGGATGTTGGAAGGGCACCAGGAGGGGTTTGAGGCGAAGAGAGGAGCAAGGGCTTAATTGAGCTGGCTCCGGGGCTGAGATTCTCTCCCATTTTGCACCTTGCCTGGCAAGTATGTTGCTAATGTAAAGTGTGTGTGTGTGTGTGTGTGTGTGTGTGTGTGTGTGTGTGTGTGTGTGTGTGTGTGTGTGTGTGTGTGTGTGTGTGTGTGTGTGTGTGTGTGTGTGTGTGTGTGTGTGTGTGTGTTTGTGTGTGTGTGTCTCATTTTGGCGCGGCAGCTCAGCTCCACTTAGAGCCTGGCTGGTACAGCCCACAACACTGCAGCGATGCAGATGACAGACAGGGGGTACCTCTCCTCCGCCTTAAAGGTTGGGTATGGAATTCTCTTTTTTGGCCATTTTTGCAAAATTACTTGAAATCCTTATCATAACCCACTTACAGCCACTGAGTTAGAAGTACTGACATGAAGATTAAACAAGTCAATCATCTGTGGAACGGGCAGGGCTCGAAAAACTCCAGCCAATGATTTCCGGACCCACTGAGTGGCATTGGACAGTAAGTATGTCAATCAAACGGTCGTACTGCACTCCCCCTCCCCCTCCCCCTCCCCCGCTCCCCGCGCGACCCCTTCGTGCACGTACTCAGAGCTCGTGACCCAGAGCAAGCTTCTGTTTGTTGTTATCCTGCGGTAGCTACTGGAGCTAGCTAACTAGCTAATGGCTCGAATGTTCGCTCTTGCGTGCATGATTGCGCGTCCACGTACTTGGAATGGGTGGAGTCAGAGTCAGCGTTGAAGGAGAGGGGGTGGGACCATTTGAGTTGTGTATTTTCAAAATCGGCTGGCGTTTTGCAAATCCCATCCCCACCCTTTAAAGTTTGTTGCCCTAATTGACTGGCTGACAGTACTCAACCAAAAGGTTTGGTCCACTACGGGGATGCTGGGGACATTTGATTCTAAGATTTTTGGTTATGTACCTAATGCTAATCTTCAGGACCAAGTGACAAAACATAATGAGGATCATATATTGAAAATATGCTCACATTCACAGCACATACATGCACTGGACACACATACAGAACAGATTGCAGATGCCAGTAGTGGAAACAAAAATAAACTAGTGTGGTAAATGCTAATGCTTTGTTTCCAGCAGGATGTACTGCACTTCTTATTAATTACTGCCTTAACAGAAGGTAATTACGGAGCAATTAAACAAACTGCGACTCAACAACAACTATTCCTTAAAGGCAAGGCCCCTCAATACAGCTGGCTGCATTCTGCCCTGCCAGCTGGCAACCATAAAACTCTGTTCATTTATGTCCTAAAGGTCTACCCAGGACCTTACACTGAGAAGTTTCTCTTCTCTGAGGAAAGAACTAGAACGTAAGCCTTATGAGCTAGGTGGCTCTGTGGCCAGTATGAAGGAGGCAGGGTAGGCCAGCTAACAGCCAGTCCTCTGGGACTTTCCCCTCGTTCTTCCCCTCTCTGTTTACCCTCCTCTGGCAGCCAAAGTAAAGGCCAGGCTCCGTCTAATCTCGTGGAGCCAGACGTCCAATCGCACGCTCCCGGAGGATCTAGAATCTACACAAGCTCTCTCTCCATACGTTTATCGGTAACCACGTTTCACAAATCATGAGCCGGCCGTAGGATTGACAGCAATAACAATAATAAACATAAGGCCCGCCCCCGGAAAACCGAACCTTGGGTAAACTACCATCTCAGTTCTCCCTCTAGCATGACATGTTTGGTTGTTACAAACCCCCCCCCACCCCCCTGACGGTGTCTCCGCCCTCTCCCGTCCAACCTTTCCTGATTGGATTTCCCCCAAGACCCCAGGAGAGCTGGGCTAGACGAAGCAGTGCCTCATGGCAGCTGCTTGCGTAGACAGGCTAGTAAAGTGACACAGCGTCGGGTGAGTCACAGGTGATGAGGCTTTGTACAGAGAGGGAAAGGCCAGGCCTCATTAAACTGTCAGAACAGCAGAAGACGGAGCGACACACAAAGCTATAGTGGCACACATATGCAATAAAACACACACACACACACAATGTCACGCACACACTGACTGACAAACACAGTAGCACAACGAGGACTGATGAATGCCCTATATCTGTCCAGATATTCCCCAACATAATAGTTTCCATTTTTTCTATAAATATTTTCACTGCATTATTTTTCATAATCTGGGTTGTTATCGGTGTCAATTGGCCTCTGGCTTCTTTTGGGTTCTCTAAAATGTGAAAGTAATGTGTCAACATTAACTGTGCATGAAGTCCCATAGTTCCAGAGAACTCCTTCAGTTTGTCTTAAACCAAGAACTTACAGCATACTGGCTATTTTGGTGGTCCCAAAAGGCAATGCAATTAGTCTGCAATGGAGTCTTAAGTCTGTGTGATAAGATAAAAATCCTTGAACAAAACGTTTTTACATTCAGCCATGTAGTGCGCACATGGCCTAAGTGAATTGACTGTCCTTTGTCTGAACCGCTGTGCAATAAAGCAGCTGACACTCAGCATGCTAGGCTGCTCCTCAGGCTAAGCATAAACATGCTAAATCCGTGCAACAGAGCTAACTTTACAACTCTTGTCCTTTATTCTTTCCTCAAACCCCTGTTGTTGTCTGGGGCAGAGATCAATAGCATTGTGCGCGGCATTTGATTTGGCCTATGGATCCGTAGGGCAAAATAACCTAAAAATCTGACCTTTAGCCAAGATCTTCATTTTGATCCGTCTTTGACCATCTCGGTTTTAAGCAGATTTGATCTCCTTGTAAACTGTATGTTTATATTTCTCAATCCGCCATATACAAGAGGAATACTGTATGTTTTCTTTACAGTATGTTGAACATATCCTTTGCTTTCTAGATGTCTATCGCAGTAAATCCTGGAGTTTAGGCAAAAATAAGAGAATATTAAAACCAAAGGAGGTGAACATTATCCATTTAATAAAATTATGTATTAAAGGGATACTTCACCCATTTAGAACCGGCGTTCTATCATTATAAAATCGCTATTGTAATATAAATAAATATATAAATAAATATCAGTCTAAACCAGTCTCCCCTTGGCCCATTTTTTCTCATCTAATTTTCTCCCGAAATGACGTCAAATGACGCGTTTGACGTCATTTCGGGAGAAACCTCTTGTCCCGCTAGAAGGGCCGAGGACTACAACACACTTTTGATGGAAACATGTTCAACCAATAAGGAATGAGAGGGGGCGGGAGCTCGCGTACTGAGGGGGAATGAGGGGGACGGGAGACCGACAGGTGGGCGGGGCAGCGAGCGCAATGCACTGTGGTAGTTGGAGGTCTTCTTACTTTGAGCCAGAGAGACCATGAAAACAGGACAGCTAGGATGAACCGATTGAATTTTTTTTTCCACATTTATAATACATTGAATTATTTAATTCATAAAACCTTCATATTCCCACCGGTGAAGTATCTCTTTAATGTACATTCTCATATTTATGTTTGAATAAACCAGGTGAAACCTAATATACGTCACCTACACAAATCCACATAGAGTAAATTCAAGTGCCGCTATACTATGTAAACTAGTAATGAGGACACACCAAGATGTTTGGTTCCCCCATGGACATAAAGAGGCCGCCCTCTCTAAATCTTGACCATGTTGCCATGCCCACAAT